>NC_051082.1:21245370-21503595 GCF_004664715.2 Peromyscus leucopus
CTAAGTTGAAAGATTTTCACTGTTATTTCTTTTTTTTATGGGGAAAAGGGCTGAGACATGGTTTCCTGTATTCCAAATTGGCCTTGAACCCTGAGCTTCCTGCCTCTACCTCCCAAGTACTGAGATTATAGACATGCTACCATGTCTTTCTTTCCACTGCCCCCCACCCTTGGTTCTGGGTATTTAACCCAAGGCCTCTTGCTTACTATGTATCTAATGAATTCAGCCAAATACTACATTTCAATGAATGCCTTATCTGTAATGTCTAAACCATCAATTTTTTTGCCTTTTAATCTGCTGACATAAATGATCTGATTAATCTTGTTTGTGCTGACTTCACTGTTTGAAGAATTTTGGAATGACTGAAGACTGAAGAGCTTTGTTTTGGTGTTTGGGGGTGAACACCAGTCTTACAAATGCTAAACACATGCTAGATCACAGAACTATACCCCAGTCCCTGATCAGGACTTTTAAAAACTACTCTGTTCTCAGTTGTTCTATGAATTCATAAATGAGATTAAAAAGAGAAAAACTCGCCATTCTGCATGACTATATTATTATTATTATTATTATTATTATTATTATTATTATTATTATTGAAACAAGGTCTTCCTGCACCACCTGGATGGCCTGAACCTGCTGTACACACCAGGCTGGCTCAAGACTCACGAAAACCCATCTGCCTCTGCTTCCCAGGCACTTAGTCAAGACCTGTGTTCCCAGGAAGACGCACTTCTGCTTCTTAGAAATCTGACTGACTGTGGCCAGAAAACCATTTGAGTTTGCCATGGATTGTTTTATTTTCTGATGAGGCTATCCTAACTACTTTAATGGTTTTTAATGCCTATACATCTATTTTTTTACTTCTGATGAGTCAATTTTGATTTAAAAAAAAAAAGATTATTTTAGGAAACTATCCATTTTATATAGATTTTTAAACTTTGGCACAGAGTTATTTTGGTTTCCTCAATTATTTACCTACTTGTAGTTTTCTTTAAGATATATATCTATCTTTGTATGTATGTGTGCAGGTAACTGTGAAGACCAGAAAATGGCATGGGATTCCCCTAGAGCTAGAGTTACGGGTGGTTGTCAGCCTCCTCCCATGGTTTCTGGGACTCAAGTCCTCTGCAAGAGTAGCAAGCACTCTGAACCACTGAGGCATCTCTCCAGCTCCATATCTGAAGTTTTGTAACCCAGGTGGGACTAGACTATGTAGCTAAGGAGAACTTTATGCTTCTGATCCTCCTGCCTCCACCGCCCACATGCTGGTATTACAGGTATGCATCACCACGCCTGATCTATGTAGTGCTAAGGATTGAGCCCAGAGCAGTTCAAGAGACATACCCTCTGAAACTTTCCAGAGCAGGTAAGTAACCTTACCTGTCTCTGACTCAAAATATCCAGAACATCAAATGGATGATTAGAAACAGGGAAGGATGGGAACGGTTGTCCAGCCAGTACTAAGTTACAGTTAAACAGGAGCAAGAATGTCTGGCATTGTTTTACCATAGAGCCATCCTCAAACTCTATGAGTCCAGACCTTGAACTGATTCTCCTGCCTCCATCTTCCAAGTGCTGGGATTATATGGTGCTAGGTATACAAGAAGAGTACAATGCCATGCCTGGCATTAAAAGCATTTTTGAACAAAACTATTAAGACTGCAAATACTTCACAAAACTCAAAACTCCTTTCTACCATTCACAAACATTTTCAAATAGGAAATTAAAGGCTCTATTAATGTATTTATCTGCAAAGAGGTACAAGAAGGTTCCTGAGCCAGGCATGGAGACATACACTTTAATCCTAGCACTCAGAGAGGCAGACAGCTTGAGCAAAAAGCAGCTAACTGTGTGGGAGTTACTTGAAAGGACATGGGACAGATGTGTGACACTCAGCAGAATTAACTGTAGCACACCTCTGCTTTGCAACTCTATTTCGAAAATCTTAACCATGGCTAAAAAACAAAGCTCTAACTACTGAGCTGCTTGCCTTAGGAGTGTTTAAAATAGTAAAATACAGAAAGAAAAAAGGCTTGCTGAGATCACTCAGGGTAAAGGTGCTTGCAATGCAAGCCTGGTGGCTGAGTTTGATCCCTGGAACCCACATAAAGATTGGAGAACAGAACTGACTCCACAAAATTGTCCTTTGACCTCCATATGCATACCTCAATGTGCACACACACACATATACAAACGAAATAATGTGAACAAAAATGAAGAAATGAGAATTAAAGATGTCAATAATGCAATGTAAGAAACGCTCTTATGTTCCTAAGAGTAACAGTGGCAGAACCTGGTTACAACCGGCTAAGGAGACAATAACTACTTAGTATATGCTCTGCACTGGAAATATAAAACAACTGCTTAGCATATATTGAATGGGCATTTTAATCTCCCCAACACTGCTAGGTGAGTACTGGTATCCCCATCTTACAGAAGGGGAAACTGAGTCAAAACAGGTTAGGTAATTTACAAGAATACGAGCAGACACCTCAGTGGCCGAGACTTTCTCATTTGACTCACTGTGTTATCACACAATACCAGGGCCAGTACGAGGGCTACAAGACAATCAATTTCACATGCCAGGGACACAGCAACTACACCATTAAAGACACTGACTTTAAGAAACCGGGGGGGGGGGGGGGGGGGGGGGGGGGGGGGGGGGCTTTAATCCCAGCACTTGAGAGGCAGAGGCAGGTGATCTCTGTGAGTTTGATTGAGGCCAGTATATTCGACAGAGCTAGTTCTAAGACAGCCAGGTTACACAAAGAAACGCTGTCTCAAAAAAACCAATCAATCAATCAATAAAATAAAATAAACACACAATTAAGAACAAGTTCTGGGGTGCTGAAGATAAGGCTCAGCTGCTCTTCCAGGGGACCTGATTAGGATCCCAGGACCCCAGTGTCTAAGATTACAGGCCTGTGGCACAGGCCTGGCCCATAGTTGGAATTCCACAGACTTTCCATACTGACAGAAAACATCCTGCAGGTGCGCCATCCCTACACTGTGCTCTCCTGCCTCCCCCATCAGGACCATGTTTTCTCGGATGCACGCATAGAGGAAGAGTACTAAACACGAGAGGGAAGAAGGGTCAAAAGGAGGCATGAAGCAGAAGAGGAGGCACTCCTGAACATGTTGAGACAAAAGCAAAGACTGAAGTCAGTGACAGCCTGGGAAAGCACAAGCTCCAGGGCTGTGACGTGGCCTCAGCTTAATTTCCCGAATGTTAAACCCACACGTGGATCCAGAGAATTGGAGCTGCATGCCTTACAGTATGTGGAAATCACCCCTTGATTTCCCGTATTAAACTATGAGGACAGGTAAGAATTGACCCCAACTAGCCTTGCCACACTACTCTGTTTGTGAACAAGGCCTGGTGGCACACACCTATCACCCCAACACTTACGAGGCTGAGGCAGGAGAGTCACAACTTCCAGCTATACTGAGAGGCTAGCCTGGACTACACACCAAGACTGTCTCAAAAAACTTTATTTTTTTTTTTTTTTTTTTTTTTTTTGCCAGGCTTAACCAGCATGGTGGTACACACCTGCCATCCCAGCACTAGAGAGTCTGAGACAGAGAATCAGGAGTCCAAAGTCAGCCTGCATAGTGAGTTTGAGCTATCCAGGGTTGCATGAGACCCCCATTTCCAGGACTCAGAAGATTAAAACCAAAAACAATACCGTTATTACATACACTATCAAGCCTGGCAGGGTAGCACACACGTGTACCTCACAACTAGTGAATCTGAGACAGAAAGATCAATAGTTGAAGGTACGTAAGCCTTGCCTTCTTCATAGGGAATTCCAAGCCAGCCCGGGGCAGCATGAGACCCTGTCTCGAATATAAACCTACGATTATAACACCCAGAATTCCACTACTCACTACTCCGTTTGGGGCTCGTGTAGCTGGGTGGCCCGCTCCCACCTTCTCTCCACCCGGAGAACCATCAACACCACCCAAAGTCAAAAAACTAAAACTGGACACAGAAAACACACACGCACACTCACACACTCACACTCACGGAGGTCGGAGAGATGGCTCCGAGGGTTAAGAACACCTGCAATTCCAGAGGACCAGAGTTAGGTTCTCAACACCCACATCATCAAGCGGCTAACAATGGCCCGTGTTAACTCTAGTTCTAGGGACACAACGCCCTCTTCTGGATTCTCTCGGTACTTGCACTCACGTGCACAAACAGACACAAACACATTTGTAAGTTGTTCAAAATTGAATCTTTTTTTTCTTCCCCCCCTAAAGGACGCTAGCAGTTCCCCCCCAGCCGTGTCCAGACCATAATAAGCCCCGGCTCCGGGCGCAGGCCCCTCAAGCCTCGGGAGGACGGCGCAGGCCAAGCAAGGGCCAGCTTCATACGGAGGTGAGCGGAGCCGAGGTGGACGGAGGGGCCTGAGCACCGGACTCGCACCGACCCGGCCTGCACCCCCTGGCCTCGGGTCCCGGCCTCGGGTCCCGGCCCCCCTCCCCAAGCCCGCCAATGCCGACCCCGACCCTGTCCGCTACTCACCGCCCCACAGACCGGCGGCTCCGCGGACGCCCGCGGCCTGGCCCTGCTCACTCGCGGCGGCGCGCGGCGGGGCCCGGGCTGCCCCGCACCATCCTCCCCGCCGCTCCGGAGACAGCGAGCGGCTTCCGCGGGGCCGACGTGACGGACCCCCCCGCCCCGCCGCCCCGCGCCC
Organism: Peromyscus leucopus; assembly: GCF_004664715.2. Taxonomy (NCBI): domain Eukaryota; kingdom Metazoa; phylum Chordata; class Mammalia; order Rodentia; family Cricetidae; genus Peromyscus; species Peromyscus leucopus. Next base: position 21,250,074 of record NC_051082.1, read on the forward strand.
CAAGACAGTCCGGAGCGCGCCGACGCGACGCCGGCTCCGCGCGCTGCGAACGCCGCCGGGCTTTCCGGGGGGGGGGGAGCCGAAAACCACGTCACCACAAACGCCGCCGTGGCCTCTGACCCCGCGAGCGACGGCGGCGCGGCAGGGACAGAATTGCTCGCGCGCGCGGCCCCGGGGGCGGGGTTGGGCCGGCGTGGGGAAGGGGGCGTGGCTTCATTTTGTTAACAGGCATTTAACAGAGAGGATGGTAACTATATGGTGGGGGGCTGCCCGAAGGGTATCGCCCTCGTTCGCGGGCTCCGGGGAGCTTGTTTGGTTCCGGCCGGGAGTGCATTTGCGTGTCACGGTGTGAGAGAGAGTAAGGAGGGCACTATTTTTCGTTTATTTTGGCTGGGAGTTGTGGTTTGTTTGGAGACAGGGTCTCGGGAATCGCAGCCTGGCTTCGTAGTCACTAGGGAGCCCCACTGTAGGTTCCAACTGTGTTGCCTGGCCTGACTTCAAGCCATCGCTGGGAAAAAAATAAGTTCAAAACTGGGTGTGGTGGCGCACCACTTTCATCCCAGCGCTCGGAGGCTGAAGCAGACGGGTGGGTATCTGAATTTAAATATATATATATATATATATATATAAATCAGTGTCACACAAACACAGAAACAAAATGTAAGTATCCCAAGGCAATTCATTTCTGTAAACAGGGTGTACCATGACCCGAACCAAGCTAGCAAGCGCACCGAAGATGATGGGCTGAGCTCTCAACTTGCTGCCCTGCCTGCCAATTGCTGCCCTGTGCTCCCGGGCTATCGTGGACTCTAACCCTTAGGAACCGTAAACCAAAATAAACTCTTTCTTCCATAAGTTGCCTTGATCATGGTGTCTTATCAGTTACAGGAAGGTAACTAGTACAACCCTCCTCTCTGTAGTCTGGACTCTGGTTTAGAATCCACTGGGTGCGGTTTCCATGCCTCCCTGGACAACAGGATATTTCAAGCCATGTCTCAGTCCTCTGAGACCTTGGTGACCTTAGAAGAGGCAAAATATTATTTTTTTAATTCCTCTGACCACATTAATATAGACCTCCAAATATGAATATTGAAAACCCAGAAGATCAGTTACACTTGTCCACCTGTCTGGTCTTGTCTTTTTTTTTTTTTTTTTTTTTTTTAAGACAAGGTCGCTGGGCAGTGATGGCGCATACCTTTGATCCCAGCACTCTGGAGGCAGAGGCAGGCAGATCTTTGAGTTTGAGGCCAGCCTGGACTACAGAAAAAGTGCCAGGACAGCCAGGGCTACACAGAGAAACCCTGTCAGGAGGGAAGGAAGGAGGGAGGGAGGGAGGGAGGAGGGAGGGAGGGAGGAAAAGGAAGAAGGAAGGAAGGAAGGAAGGAAGGAAGGAAGGAAGGAAGGAAGGAAGGAAGGAAGGAAGGAAGGAAAAAGGGAGGGAGGAAGGGAGGGAGGCAGGAAGGGAGGAAAGAAAAAGAGAGAGAGAAAGAAAAAAGAAAAGAAAGAAAAAATCTTGCTGTATAGCCATGGCTGGCTAAAACCCAATATGTAAGCCACACTGGTCTCAAAGATCCACCTGCCTCTGCCTCCAAAGTTCTGGGATTAAAGACATGCACCACCACACCCACAGTCTTGTACTTTTAACTGCTGTATAATATTTAGATAATGCTTGGACAAAAAACAAACACTTTAAAAATTTGTATTATATGTTTTTGTCCTTTAAGCCAGTCTTTGCAATTATCAGAAAGAGCAAAACAATAACTCCATTGATATAAGCAGAGGTTTGCTATCAATGTATTAAACTTTAAATCTTAAGAGTTTTAATATCAGGGTTGGAGAGATGGCTGAGCAGTTAAGAGCACTGGCTGCTCTTTCAGGAGACCCAGGTTAGATTCCTAATATTCATAAGGCAATGACAACCATCTGTAACTCCAGCTGGGCGGGGCAATGCGCTCTTCTGGCCTCAACAGGTACTGCATGTATGTGGTGCACAGACATACATGCAGACAAAACTTCCACACACTTAAAAAGATTTAGTATCAGCCGGGTGGTAGCACATGCCTTTAATCCCAGCACTCTGGGAGGCAGAGCCAGGTGGATCTCTGTGAGTTCAAGGCCAGTCTGGGCTACCTAGTGAGTTCCAGGAAAGGCGCAAAGCTACACAAAGAAACCCTGTCTCGAAAAACCAAAACCAAACCAAACAAAAAAACTGAAGCTGGAGTAGCTATTGAGAGTTATTTTAGACAGAGGGTCCTCTGTATCCCCTCCATGAGCTGATTGTCAACAGAACTGTTATTTTTTTTTAATTTGGTGCCTATAATCTAGCAAATTTTGTAGTGGTTTGAATGAAATGAAATGAATGAAAATGACCCCCATAGGCCCAATATGTTTGAATACTTGGTCCCCAGTTAAAGGAACTGTTTGGGAAGAATTAGGAGATATGGCCTTGTTGGCGTGGGTGTGTCACTGGGGTATGTTTTGAGATTTTAAAAGTCCACACCGGCACTGTGGAATAATCCTCTTGTACACTGTAAATATTTGTCACTCAAATTGGTTTAATAAAATGATGATTGGCCAGTAGCTAGGCAGGAAGTTAGGCAGGAAAGCCAAACTTGAGAATGATAGAAGGAGGGCAGAATCAGACAGTCAGCCAAACACCGAGAAAGCAAGATGAGAATGTTGTACTGAGAAAAGGTACCAAGCCACATGGCTAAACATAAATAAGAATTATGGGTTAATTTAAGTGTAAGAGTTAGTAATAATCCTGGACTAATGACTGAGCCTTTGTAATTGATATGAGCCTCTGTGTGGTAATTTGGGGAGCGGCTGCTGGGTATTTGGGAGTTTCTGGCAGGACAGAAACTTCTGCCTTCACACCAGGCCCGGTATCATCTCTCTCTACCTGCTGCCTGTAGATCAGGCTGTAAAGCTCTTAGCTACTGTTCCAGTGCCATGCCTGTCTGCTTCCCACCATGGTGATCATGGACTAACCCTCTGAAACTGGCCTGTAAGCAAGCTCCCAGTTAAAATTCTTCCTTTAATAAGAGTTGCCCCAGTCACGATGTCTCTTCACAGCAATAGAACAGTAACTTAGACAAATATAGAAAGCAAAAAACAGCTTTTAAAGAAATGGGATGAGATGACACCAGCCTGTTCTTTTTCTGTCGCCTGTCTATGTCACTGTAACTGGAAACTAGAAACAAAAGCAAGTGTACTCAGGGTACAGGGAAACCAGGAGTGGGGCACTGGGGCCAGATAACAAGCATAGAACAAAAGGAGTCTGAAGAGGAAAGAAGCCAGGGGTGGTGGCGCACGCCTTTAATCCCAGCACTTGGGAGGCAGAGCCAAGTGGATCTCTGTGAGTTCGAGACCAGCCTGGTCTACAGAGTGAGATCCAGGAAAGGCACCAAAACTACACAGAGAAATCCTGTCTCGAAAAACAAACAAAAAAAAGAAAGAAAAGAAAAGAAACAAGAAGAAGGAAGAAGAAGAAAGAAGGAATATTCTATCTAAAAGAAAAACTAGTTTGGAGACTGTGGGCTGAAGGAACAGAATTAGGACCCAGCCAAGCCAAGCATGGTGGCTCATGGGAGACTCTCTAGGGACCCACACTGTCTCCAGTGCTGTGCTTTTATTAGAGGCAATTGCATACAAAGACACTGTAGTCATTGAGCCATGTTTAGAAGGAAATCAAATGTTTTACTTGATTATTATCAGGAAGAACAAAGACGAGGAAGTACAGGAAGAAAAGCCTATGGGAACAGAACAAGCCGGTACATCTTAAGAAATAGATCTTCAAGTTGGTGCTATCTGTTGTAAAGATCATTTCCTTCTGTCCTTCGAGTGTCAAAGGTCAGCGCACTCTCGGACACTGGGTGAGTTTCCTTCACAGATGAGGCTACAAAACATAGAAACAAAGCCTTAAGATCTAGCACGCTCCATCTTCCTTGAGCTGGAAAGCCTGCTGCAGGGCTGTTTCCTCCTGTCCTGAGCATGCTCTTAAATGCAGAATGTGTTTCTATCTCAGCCAGGGCTGTCAGCCACACCTAAGGAAGGGGTTTCATGAATCTAATAGGTTCGACTCCCCCTTGGGGAGGTTCTTTACACTCTGCATTCAAATGCTTCATCCATTTCTGACTGATTCCCTCTCAGGGTAGTGTCCTATGTCAAGTACTTTTAGAAACAGGCAGGTTAGTACAATTCCCCAATCAGAACTGCCAGAAAGCTTATGACGTCACCAGGGACACCCGTGGAACTATGGGTCAATACCTTCCACCCTCATCCAACCTGCAGAAAAACCCAACCACCATAGAGTACTTTGCCATTCGGCATTTTTTTTTTTTAAAACCTGGATCTGTACATGGGATATTCTTGGATACCTTGGTATTTTCTGCTTTGTGGAAAAACTTCCTATCCTAGGTTCACTGCCAATTCAAAAGAGTGTCATTCCCCTGAGCCCCTGTGGGCCAATGCAACAGGGCCGTGGGACACATCTCTCCTAAGGGAGAGGATCTGAGCACTCCCCGGATGGACTTGAAATCTAAGATAAGCCCCCATCTTGTTGGAGGAACTGATCTCAGTGTCACACAAAGAACACAAAGTGAAAGTAACCCCGCAAGGAAACTTGTTTTTGTAAAAAGGGTATATCCCATGACCTTAAACCAGACTAGCAAGCACACCAGGGCGGAAGGTTCGCTTCCTTCTGATTCTATTGCAGGCCATGCTGTTATGTCCAGATTGTGACCCCCCAAAGAGACCACCGAAGACCTTGGATGTCCAGAATGCAACAGCAAGGTTTATTCTGCAGATACAAGTCTAGACAGGGACTCATTCCTACACCCAATACAGTGAGGCAGGGAGGAGTCCCTCTTTCTTGGGGAAGTTAGTTTTTATAGGCAAAACCCATAAAATTTCTTAGAGGGGAGGGGGTTAGTACGGGTCCATCCTTGATTGGTCCAGTTTTTCCCGGGCCTGGACTTTATCTTATTTTATCTTATCTGTTTGCCCTGTCAGGAGTTTTACAACTCATCTCCGGGGTCTGGTCATGTTATCTCTGGAGAGGGGCATCTCGCGGTTAATTGGTTACCATCAGACATCCTGACTCGGTTAATTGGTTACCATCAGACATCCTGACTCTGTTCTTTTGTTCCTGGGGCTGGCGCCATCATTTCTGGGGACTTGAAACTGGCCTGGGTCTATCTATATTGAGATATCTTTGTCTAAGGCCCCCTTTTTGAGACAATAGAGTGAGGGTCTTGTTGTGCCTAGATCCCAGTCCCCAAAGCCGCCACTGGAGACTTTAGGTACAGAATGCAAAAGTAAGGTGTTGTCTAAGTTTACAAGCCTCCAGGGAGGCTCTTCCAAATCTCTCACTCACAGCAGGGAGGTTGGAAGGAGCACTCCCCTTTCTTTGTGAGGCTAGTTCTTAAAGGCACAGACCATATAATTTATTTTAACCTGCCTCCCTTTTTAGTCTTTTGGTCGAATATCCTGACTGTGTTTTTCAAAGTCCCTGTAGCAGATACAGCCGCCTGGGGAAAAGGGGTCTAAGTTCTTATTTACACTTACGAATCCTGGTTTAAGCTTCTCTTTGTCTGTAGGGGATAGAGTGGGGGTTTTACTGAGGTATCACAATGCAGCTTCCTTGCACAGCTCCGTGGACTTATCTGACCTGGGGGCAGCTTAGAGGATAGTGATGTTTGCAACCCCGAGACATTCCTGAATGTTACTTTTGACAAACAGATAGACACAGGGACAGAAAGCTGGGCCACGTAGTGGAGAAACTGCGGTACTCAGGAAGTGCCATGTGTTTATGATATAGTCAAAGGGAGGCGGGGTTATTACATACAGCTGATGAGGGAGGCAGGGTTATTACATACAGCTGATGAGGGAGGCAGGGTTATTGCATACAGCTGATGGGGGAGGCGGGGTTATTGCATACAGCTGATGGGGGAGGCGGGGTTATTGCATACAGCTGATGGGGGAGGCGGGGTTATTGCATACAGCTGATGGGGGAGGCGGGGTTATTGCATACAGCTGATGGGGGAGGCGGGGTTATTGCATACAGCTGATGGGGGAGGCGGGGTTATTGCATACAGCTGATGGGGGAGGCGGGGTTATTACATACAGCTGATGGGGGAGGTGGGGTTATTGCATACAGCTGATGGGGGAGGTGGGGTTATTGCATACAGCTGATCGGGGAGGCGGGGTTATTGCATACAGCTGATCAGGGAGGCGGGGTTATTACACGCAGATAAACAAGGAGGTAGGATTTATGGGATGCAGCTGGACAGAGGAGACAGGTTTAGCTGATCTCAGTACGAAAAGCCTGTAGGCAGAGCAGTCTTCAGGCTGTAATATAGGGCAGGGCAGGTTATGATGAACATTTTCTGCATGTCTATCAACACATGTGGACAAGAAGGAAGGTTCCCCTGGGGTCTGGGGCTAGGGTTGTTGGCATGGTTGTGCCTGTATCAACAACACACATTCACTGAGGGTTTCCTCTGTTCCCCATAAGGCAGTTACTGTGTCTCATCTCATCAGTGGGAGCTTGCTTGACCTCACAGTCTGACATATTGGAAGGTGGGCATGAAGGAGGAGGGTGTGATAGTCAAGTCTCAGGATCGTCTAGGGGCAGGGCAAATAGGCCTGTCCCAAAATGGCTTATGAGTTGGGCATGATAGCACAAGTCTTTAAATCCCAGCAGTCAGGAGGCAAAGGCAGGTGGATCTCTGTGAGTTCAAGGCCAGGCTGGTCTCACTATATAGTGAGTGTCAGGACAGCCAAGGCTATGTAGAAAGACCCTGTCTCAAAAACACAAAACAAACCAACAAAACCCAGGAAGGTTTATGGAATATGGCCTTAAGCAAGCTAACTAACTTTTGATAGGGAAAAAACAAAACAACAAAAACCTCACAATTCCCCCATTATACATTTTTTCCTTTAACCTGGCCAGGATATGCAGTCTTTTTAAGGTTTATAAACAGTAAATTATTATTATGATAAGTGGTTGGGGTCATTTGGTGAGAGTGATTTTATTGAGCCTCTAGAAGAAGGCCCTAAGACAAGGAATTAATTATTCTCTCTCTCTCTGTCTCTCTCTGTCTCTCTCTGTCTCTCTCTGTCTCTTTCTCTCTCTCTCGTTTTGTTTTGAAAAAAAAAAAAAAAAAAAAAAAAAAAAAAAGGGTTTCTTTGTGTAGTCCTGGCTGTCCTGGAACTTACTCTGTAGACCAGGCTAGCTGCTTCTGCCTGCTGGGATTAAAGGCATGTGCCACCATCACCTGGCTCCCCCTCTCTCTTTAGCATGGTATAAGGTAAGCCTGCCTTCTGAGGGGTCCCTGGTCCCTTGGGGTCCCTGGTCCCTTGGCCAGGCAACTGACTGAGCCCAGCTGGAATGTTAGGGCTCCACACAGGCTGGAGACTCAGTTCCTTAGACCAGAAAGAGTTTTCTCTTAACAAGCCTTACCTACCTACGATTTTAACATCCTCCTTTGAAGAGCTCACCTGTTGTGAGTGACTAGCCTCTGAGCCAAGCAACTGTCATCTTTGAGAATTCAGCATGCCCCCTTGCAAAATAGCACCCCAGATGGCTTGTGAGAGTTTACAGCTCACTCCTAAGTATCCGACTGCTCCCTACCAACTGGCAACTCTGCATAGGCCTGGGGGAAGGGCTGGAGTGTACACGTGTACACACACACACACACACACACACACACACACACACACACAACCCGGGAAGAACAGAGTGCAGCATCCAGCTCAGCTAGGACTTGACCTGACTAGGAGCAACCAGGGAAGGGGAAGGCTAGACACATACACTGGGCACTCTGTGAAGTGGCACTAGCTACAGAAACAACCCAGAACCTCAGTGCATGTGTTACGACACACAGAACAGGAGGAGGCATTAGCGAATCTCCGGTATCTGTAGCGGAACAGTCTCAGGCTGTAAAACATCTGGGGCAGGAAGCTGCAGTTGCCATGAGCATTTTGCACACACTAATCAGTCCTTCCTCAGTATTCATATTTGCACACACTGTCCACAGTCACACTCCAGAGGAAGGCTTTGCCATCATCCCTCTGAGCCTCACCCCAGGGAAGGCTTTGCCAAATCCCCATGGGCCTGAGGCTCTGATCCTTGATACAGTCATGCCCACATACACATTCACTCAGGACTTTATCTGCTATTTATACATCCACTCAGGGCTTTCTCAGGTCCCCACTAGAGGCGCTGAGTGGAGTTGGGGAGGAGTCAGCATTATTTATTTGGTTATGGAAGCCCTTGTCCCTACTGGGTAAGGCTTTCCAGGTGTGGCTCATAAGATGAGGAGTGCCCACACCTTGTAAGTAACCCCTCACCAATGCTCTCTGTAAGGAAGCCCTATACATTCCATGACAATACTGAACTTGGGGGGAATCGTGCTTTGGTTAGTCAGAAACCTTGGCAGTTAGTCGGAGACCTTAGAGGTAGACACAGCTAACCTCATTCTCCCAAGGAATGTTAACAACATAACCCTAGAAACATTTAAGAGCCAGATCAGAGGGGCTGGCGAGATGGTTTGGCATTTAAGAGCACTGGCTAGTCTTCCAGAGGACCTGGGTTCAATCCCAGCACCCACATGGCAGCTTACAAACGGCCTGTAACTCTACCTCCAGGCATCAGACACCCTCACACAGACATACATGCAGGCAAAGCACCAATGCACCCAAAGTAAAACACAAATAAATCATTTTTAAAAAGAACCAGGCCGGGTGGTGGTGGTGCACACCTTTAATTCCAGCACTTGGGGAGGCAGAAGCAGCGGATCTCAGTGAGTTCCAGGCCAGCCTGGTCTACAGAGCGAGTACCAGGACAGCTAGTACTATTACACAGAGAAACTGTCTTGAAAAACCAAATAAATAATGAACCAGATAAGAAACCAGACTCTCCAAACCTTTGGCATTTCTGGCTCCTGGTAAGGATGCTGATGCCAAGGGCATCTGGCTTTTACTCAGAGAGAAACTGGTTGCTTTGGGATTTTTTTGCCATAAATTGTCTAGTCAAATCTTACCTCCTGTTTTCTTCACATCCCCCTTTCTGAAGAGGTAACCCTAATTGCTATTATGGAGTTGGTATACTGTTGTGGGATAGAATATTTGTTTAAGTAAAGATGTGTTACATTTGTTTGTGTTGCAGAGTAATTGTTTTAACTATGTAGATGTGTTGCTTTTGTTTATGCTGCATTTAACTATGTAAAGATGTGTTGCTGTTTCACCTTGCCTGCCTAAGGCACCTGATTGGTCTACTAAAAAGCTGAACAGCCAGTAGCTAGGCAGTAGAGGGATAGGCAGGGCTGGCAGGCAGAGAGAGTAAGTAGGAGCAGAAATCTAGGCTTCAGCGAGAATGAGGAAGAAAGAGACAGATGCCTGGGGCCAGCTAGCCAGTCAGCCAGCCACGGAGGAAGCAGAAAAGTAGGACAAACAGAATGAAAGGTAAAAAGCCCTGAGGCAAAATGTAGATGAAGAGAAACAGGTTAATATAAGTTGTAAGAGCTAGTGGGACAAGCCTAAACTAAGGCCAAGCATTCATAACTAATAAGAAGTCTCCATGTCATGATTTGGGGGCTGGTGGTCCAAGAAAGCCTGCTATGTGCGGTGTACCTCTCCAGGATGCCTATCTAGACCCCCCAAAGTGCTCTAGTAGTTCTAGTCGTATAGCAGCCGGGTGTAGAGAGGAAAGGAAGTCTTTGGTTCCTGCAGGTGTGAAGTGGAAATAAGAGCAGTGTGAAATGTCCGCACAGGCTGAGATATGGCCACTTGCTCCCCGGCTCATGCTGATGGTTTAAGAGACCGTGGAGCCTCTCGGTGATGGGGGTTCCCCTTGCAGAAGTGGGTCAGTAAGGGGCAGCTTTGGATGATCGGGCAGCACCGAGCATTCCAGCTGCTGCTTCCTGGTCTGCCAGCATGTAAGGAGTCTCACTGTGTGCTCCAGTTACCGCGATAGACTGAGACTGCCTGAAACCAGGATCAACTTCCTCTCCCCATGAGATGTCACAGTGCGTCTTCTGTCACAGCAACACAACACTAATACAGTCGTCAATCACTTTCTTTGAACTCTCCCAAACTTTATTACAGCAACAAAAAAATAGTAATTATGTGAATTCTTCTAGTAAGGACCCAAACATCAGTCTACTTGGAAGAAGGATGGATCATGAAACTTTTATTGATATGGACATCTTTCCCAACACTTGATTCAAATCACATTGACAATACATAAATACCACACTTTCACGTTCAGAAAACAGAATCTCTGGCCACGGTCGTGATGCTGACTAAAGAGAAATGTAAGCCTCTACCTGAGGCATGAGACCATTATCTCAAGCACTGGACCAACATGACATATCCACAGAAATTTAGTGAACAACCTGCAAGAAACACAGCAGTCAGCTTTTGTGAGAGGCTGAGGGGTACTTATTTTGGTTTTTTGATACAAGGTGTTATAGCCTAGGTTGGCCATGAACTCCTAATATAGCCAAGGCTAACTCTGAACTATTTTTCTGTTTGTTTATACAGTGCCGGGGATCAAATTGACCTTGAACTCTTGATCCTTCTGTTTCTACCCCACCAGCTTTGATATGATTATTCTATTTAATAATGTACACCTAAAAGAACTGGATGTTTCCAGGAAAATTTAGACTATGTGGGCCTGGATTAGCACCTAGAAAGTAGAGAAAAAGAAAAGGAAAGTGTGCTAGCCACTGAAATCACCTGGGCCCACGTTACTGTGAGTGAAGATCCCAACTGGTTATGTGTGTGTGTAAGTCAGAGATCAACCTTGAATTTAGTTCCTCTGAATGCTACCCACCTTGTTTTTTGAAGACAGACAGTATCTCTCATTGGCCTGGAACTCCCCCCAGGAGACTAGGTTGGCTGGCCCATGAGTTCAGGGATCTTCCTGTCTCCACTTCCTCAGAGCTGGGATTACAAGGATATGCCACTAAGCCAGGCTTTTAACACGGGTTCTCAGAATTAAACTCAGGGCCTCATGCTTGCATCAGGCCATCTCCTCAGTCCCTTCACTGCATCTAAGTGTAATTCACTGCCTTCTGGCTGAAATTGGGGACAGCTGATTCAGCTGTCTTATGACTTTAGTAAGAGTCAAATGTGTCAAATTTGGTATATTTAATACCAGCTTAAATAAAGCATTGAAGTTTTATATTTCACTCTGGTGAGATGGCTTAATGGTTAACAGCACATACTGTTCTTGCAGAGAACCTGAGTTTGATTCTCAGCAACTCTATTAGGTGGCTTACTACTAACTGCCTGTAACTCTAGGTCTAGGGGATCTGATGCCCTCTTCTGTCCCCCATAGGTACCTGTACTCACACACACATGCACACAGAGACATACACATAATTAAAAATAAACTAAATATTTTTTAAGTTATATATTTGCCCTAGTTTTATTCCAAAATTATTATACTACATTTTTGTAGTAAACATTTAGGAAAATATGTTGAGAAAGGAAGAAAGCCTTTCTCAGGTGCTCGAATGCCATGACACTGTTCAAGAATGGTGTCCTGAGGAATTCCTAATTTCACAAGGGTGCTGATAACCATGTAGAAGAGTCATCCATCCATGATATAATCATGGTATAAAAAGTTTCACAAGGATTAGAGAAGGGTCCCCACTGCAGGGCCTCTCTGAGGGAGACATCAAGAAGTAGCATTAGACTATATAATCAACGCAGTATTCTTTGGTTATAGCATATTAACTAGCAGGAACACAAACCCCTTGCTTGCAAGAGACCGGTGATTCTAAGCAAGAGCTAGCTAGCTCTGTCCCCCAGGAGACATTTAATAATGTCCAGAGACAAGTTTAATTTTTCTTTCTTTCTTTGAGACAGGATAGCCACAGCCCACCCAGGCTTGCCTCAAACTCACTATGTGTATAAGGATGACCTGAACTCCTGATCCTTCTGCCTCTACCTCCTGAGTACCAGGATTGTAAGTCTGTGTCACCCCAGGAATGGAGACCATTATCTCACAAACACAGGGGGCTGCTGGCATCTACTGGGTACAGAAAGCAGGAATGCTACTCAACTATCCCACAATATACACAGCAACAGGATTCTCAGGCCACTAATGTCAGTTCTGAAAGGTTTACTTAACCTGTTGACTGTTACCTGTTGATAAAGGAGACTGGAGGCTGCAAGGCACCCTCTTGCTTGAAGTTCCCTGTCAACCCCCGTAAGCCTCATTCACTCATTCCAACTTGCATCCAAAACCAAGTCTCTGCGTCACAGAACTCAGTGATGACATGTCTGAATGAGCTGAGTGTGGTGGTACATACCCATAAGTCCCACCATTGGGAGGCTGAGGTAGGAGGATCAGAAGTTTGAGGCCAGCCTGGGTTATATAGCAACAGCCTGTCTCAAAAACAAAACAAAACAAAAACCCCTAAAAAACAAAAACAACCCAAGGGGCAAAAACAAAACAGAAAAGCAACAAGCCCCGCGACAGGTGGGGCAGTTTGTTGGATGATTAAGGGGGAAGAAGCTAGAAGCACGGTTCAGAGTCAACCATACTAACCAGCAACTCTGTGACGTGTTCATGTGTGTGTGGTACACATGCGTACACAGGTATGCAGGCACATATGTAGGCATGTGGAGGCCAGAGGTCAGTCTTGGGTGCCATTTCTCAGGAGCCGTCTGTCCAGATTTAGGGTTTGGCCAGGGTCTCTCCCTGGTGAGGTGAGGCAAAGCTTGCTAGTCACGGACCAGGCCCCTGCCTGCCACTGCCTCCCAGCAGTGCCATTACAAGTGCGTGTCACCACGCTGAGCTTCTGACACAGTGCTGGACACCGAGTGCAGATCCTCACCCCAGTGTGGAAAGCACTTACAAACTGAGCCACCTTCCCAGGGGCCCAGAACACCACCTCATGTGACCTAGAAGTTGGTGTCACAACTTCATACCATGTACCTGAAAGGACCTCAGAGTTAGGGCAGTTAGTGCGAACGTAATGTTAAAGGTGAAAGCCCAAAATTTTTGATTATTTTTAGTGGGACAAAACAAAAAGGTGCTAAAGGCAAACATTCAATATATTTCATTTTCACCTAAAAAACCCCAAACAGCATGTGAAATGCCATGCACGGGGACACCATCCCTCCCCCAGCCCTATTTTTTTTTTTACATATTTACAATTTTACATATTTACTTATTAACATATCTTCTATCTTTACAATTACAAAATTACTTCACACTGGGAGAGTGTGGGAATATCGGATTCATTTCAACATAGACTTTGTAGTATCTGTTTTATCCTTTTAAAGGCATATTTGCCCCAAACCAACAACAGTGTCTACCACAGAGGAAGCCCATGGGAAAATCAGGGAGGACATAAAAGATTGAAACAGAATTCACACAACCCTACTTCACCAACTCAAATAAATAGTGCATTATTATTTACTAGCTTCCCTGCTAACAAAAAGGAAAAAAAAAAAAAAGAAAGAAAATAAACAAAACAATTCCTAAAACTGTACCTTAAAAATACTTTGATGACTTAAGCAGTTACTTCGTATTCCAGACCTGAACAGTGGAACGCAGCAGCTCCCTGAACTCAGCCCCAAGTAAATATGGCCATGAGCAAGACATCACCCTGCGTACACCTGCGGCTGCAGTGGCGGCGGGAGCTTGTCGTTCTCCACGTTTTCAGAGTCAATGGCTGCTAAGGGTTGGTTTGGGGGCTTAATCTCAAGTGGGTATTTCTCAACAATGTCTTGAACTTCCTTGGCAATTCCATCTGTCCAGTCTATTAAGTCTTTTTCAAGTTTCTTGGCTTCATTCATGATCCTTTCCTGCCGTTCATTCAACTGAGACAGGAGGTCCAAGTTCTTATACATTTGCTTCACACCTAAGCAGGCTTCGGGGGACCAACTCTCAGACTCCTGCTTCCTTGGGGAAGTCTGGCCGGACATGTATCGGTCAAAATCCTCCTGACTTAAATTCAACGACTGAGCATCCAATTTCTCAATGAAAGCCACAGCGCAGCACTACAGAAGAAAGAGAACAGTGTGGCAGTCAAGGCAGTTCAGCAGATTTTAAAATCGTTTCCCACCCCAAGTATTGGGGATTGAAGCCAGGGCCTCATGCAGGCTAGGTAAGTGCCCTGCCACAGCTCTTTCTTGATCTTTGAGACAGCTGCTAGCCCGGACTAGCCCTAAACTCACTATGTGGCCGTGAATGATCTTGAGTTCCTGATCTCCTGGATCCTCAGGATTACAGGCGTGGGCTACCAGGCCCGGGTTGTTCTCTTTTTAAGACAGGGTCTCACTATGTAACTAGAACTTATATCTATCCACCTCATCTTCTCAGCTGCTAGCATGTGCTAACATGCTCAGTTTTCTGGACACTTGATTTTTCCTCTGTTCAGGAATTTCTTTGGTCCAGTGGCTTCACAGTTCCACAGCTCAACAGATTCTGTTCTCTCTCTGTCCTCTCCCAGCTCTGTCTCCTTAGTCCCAGCTGTCCCCACCTACGAGCATTCACAGGTCTGTCTGTGCTGCCTGCCTTCAACTCACCCTGAGCTCGGGTTACTGATTACACGGAGAACATTTATTCAAAACCAAACAGCTTCCAGGTCTAGTGAGCTTTCCTTTCCCAGTCTCCCCTATTCATGTCAGTGGCAGTGCTGAACCTCCCCCAGGAAGTCAGCAGCACCAGAAGCAGGTGACTCCTTGCAGCAGATCGCACGGGGCCGCAGTGATGCGGATGCCACACAGGAGCCAGGCAGCATGCTCTCCTCAGATCTCAACTCCTCAGGAGAGGATCTGCTCTGAGTAATGGTGCACTTCTGGACAAGTGCAGGGAGAGAGAACGTGTGTAGACTGGTCACCTCCCCTCTGACAGACATGCATCCCCAGGAGCTCTAAGCTGTCACAGGACCGGGTCACATCCCTCAGGCAAATCCCCTCCTGGGTCTTCTCCCAGCTTCAGGAGTCACATCTTACCAGGTTGGTGAAGTAGTAGCCATCTTCGCCCGTCATAAGCCTGCTGGGGTTGCAGAAGCGAGTGATGTACTGGATGTTGGACTGCAGGCGAGGGGGGTTGCCCTTCAGGACGATGTAGATGAGGGTGGGCAAGAAGTCGTCGGCAGAGGCTGGCTCATTCTTGGTGATCTTGATGGCGTTGAAGATGTGTTTGCTGCACCTGGTGATGCAGGCTAGCTTGTCCCGAGGCACACGCTTTGAGTCCATCTCAATGATGTCTGTGAAGCAGAGGGACAGTGCCACCGTGAGGCAGTTACCACCCAAGAAGCAACCGACCAGGCAAGGTGGTGCACACCTGCCACCCGAGCACGAGATGCTTCAGCAGAGCTATACAGTGAGACCGTCTTTATCTTAGAGGGGAGGACAGCACTGGGATTCAGAGGTGCCTCACTGCCCAGCTCTCCAGCAGTTAACTTAGTAGAGGAGGAGCTTAGATCCCAGAGCTGTAAAGACAAACTCCTCTCCACAGAACACACAGCATGAACCAGGCACGCCACCCTTAGACCTCCATCTCAAACTGGGTCAGTGAGTGTCAGAGGAGCTGCTGGCTGTCCAAGATCATGCAGGGAGCAGAAGGCCCAGAGGGAATGACACAAGTGTGCCCAAGAAGCCCATGGGAAAGCACCCCTGAGCTCCATGGGGAAGGAAAACAAGGCTCTAAAAAAGTGTTCCGCTGTTTCTTTTTGTTTGTTTTTTTGCTTTTATTTTGCAACGGGGGCTTATATTTCCATCCCAGGCTGGCCTGGAGTTCTCTATGTAGCAAGGATAACCTCGACCTGATCCTTTTACCACTACCTCCCACATGCTGGGATGATGGGTGTGCACCACCACACCCAGTTAATGCAGTACTGGACAGAACAACGGGCTTCATCAACTGAGCCCCATCCCCAGCCTGTCCTAACATACTGAGCCCCATCCCCAGCCTCTCCTGGGTACCTTTAAACTCAGTCTAGAACGTCTTTGTTGCGCACATTGTTTTTCAGGGCTATGGCTACTAACAAGCTCTTTCTTAGACACAAAAGCCAGAAGAGTCGACTTGAGTGGAGAAGAGTAGCAGCCATTGTCACGTCTAGCTGTATTTGACTTCAGTTTAGCTCCATGATCAAATAGTGAGACTTTGGGCCAGCAGGATGGGATGGCATGTGGAAGTACTTGCTGCCACTCCTGACAGCCTGAGTTTGATCCCTGTGGTACACACTGTGGAAGGACAATTGACTCCCACAAGTTTTCCTTTGTCTTCACACTCAAGATGTAGTATGTTGCCCCCCAAAAACAAACAAACAAATAAATAAATAGATGTATGCTACTTAAAAAATATATATCAAAATCATGGGACTGAAGAGATGACTCAGAGTTAAGAGCACTGGCTGCTCTTCCAGAGGACCCAGGTTCAATTCCCAGCACCCACATGGCAGCTCACAACTGTCTGTAACTCCAGTCACACAGACATCCATGCAGGCAAAACACCAATGCATAGAAAGTAAAAATAAATAAATCATTTTTTAAAATATCAAAGCAGTTCCAGTAAAAAAGAGAATTTGGTCACAAAACAAGAAGGGGAAAGAAGGTTTCCTGCTATAGTGTGTAGTACCCCAGCACTCAGATGGCAGAGACAGGCAGATCTCTGAGTCTGAAGCCAGCCTGGTCTATCATAGTAAGTTCTGGGCTAGCCAGGGTTACATAATGAGATCCTGTCTTAAATGAATGAACAAAAGTAAGAAAGAGGGAGAGAAGGGAGGATGGAAGGGAGGATAGATTTTAAGGGCTTTTCTATGGGTTAATATTGCAGCACCGTGTTAACCTATGGAGAACATCCAGACGTACAGCTCTCAGCCCCACTGACCTGTGATCGCTTTCACCACCATGTCAGACACTTCCGGGATTTCTTCATTGACGGGGACACAGAGCATCTGAGGTGTCACCCAGTGCAGAGCCCTGCAGAGAGAGGAGTAGTCAGAAAGAGGCCCAAGAACAGAAGGTGGATTCTAACCTTGTTGTTTCCTTCAGTCAAAGGAAAATGGGTACCGCTGATGTATTAGGCAATCCCAAGTTCAAACATAATACGTTTTTTTGTTTGTTTGTTTTTTTGTTTGTTTGTTTTTTTGTTTTTTGTTTTTGTTTTTTTTCCGAGACAGGGTTTCTCTCTGTAGCTTTGGAGCCTGTTTTGGAACTCACTCTGTAGACCAGGCTGGCCTCGAACTCACAGAGATCCACTTGTCCCTGCCTCCTGAGTGCTGGGATTAAAGGCGTGCGCCACCACTGCCCAGCAAGCACACGACTCTTGACCATGTAAGAAGCTTAGCTGACATGACAAAGTAAGACCCTAAAATGCCATGCTGCTTCTGCACTGGACAGAGGACAGAGGGCAGTCTCCTGGCTCAAAGGAGATTCTGCCATGAAAGCTGAGGATCTACTGCTTACTGTCCTCACAGTCCACAGCTGGTCCTGCAGCGTTACACCCTATCTTTATGTCCAAGACACATGAGAGCCCCTGAAGAGGATGGCATATGTCTCCACAACCTGAGTCCTTTCCTGGCTCACTTGCCTTTACACTAGCATCTGCTGCTGAGTTCTCTATCAGCATGGTTAATGCTCTCAACCTACCCCTCATCTAACATCCATCTAACTTCTAGTCCCTGGCCTTGGACTCTATTTTGCATCTGCCCTGTGTCAACTCCTGGTTTCTGGTATAGCATCTCCACATACTTATCCAATTCCTGGCCATTTTATCTGAGACCTCATTTGAGGTTCCTTGGTCAAGGACACAGGGGCCTCTAGACACTCCATATGACTGAGCCTTGGAACTGTTCACACACTAGGTGCTGTGATGGTTAACCTTCCTGGTTAACTTGACTCCATTTAGAATCCTCTAGGGGACATCTCTGGACTCTCCAGTGAAGGCTTTTACAGAAGATGAACTAGGGAGAAAAGATCTACCCTAAATTTCAGTGGTGCCATCCATGGGCTGAAGAAAAGGGCATGGTGGGAATGCCTGTAATTCCTGGAACTTGGGAGGTAGCTACATGAGACTATGTCAAAAAAAAAAGGGGGGGGGGCTGAAGAGACAGCTTAGAGGTTAAGAGCACTGTCTGTTCTTGCAGAGGACCTGGGTTAGGTTCCCAGCATCCACATGGAGACTCTCAACCATCTGTAACTCCAGATCCAGGGATCCAATGCTTCTTCTGACCTCCATGGCTTCCATGGTACACATAACATATACTCAGGCACATACATGTATACATAAAGTAAGTTTTTAAAGGAGGAAGAGAGAAGAGGCATCCTGACCCATAGAGTCATAAGGAGCATCAGCTGTCTGTCCCTGTCACAGGCCTGCCTTCCCCACCATGATGGACTATACCCATCTAAACCACAAGCCAAATAATTCCTTCTCTTCAGCTGTTTCTGTCAGGTGTTACCACAACAATGGACAAGTAACTACTCCAGGTGGTGTGTTAGTAAGTGTTCCACTGCTGCTGCACTGCAGAGTCATGGGTTCCCTAAGAATGGGTCAGTAATCATCACCAGTTCAGACTGGCAAAGATGTGCCTGCAGGACTGCCTGGAGATTGCAACCCAACAGGGTAGGAAGGAGGACAGATGATATGCATTGCCTTGAGATAGTCACAGTCCCCCTCCTGATGAGAAAACAAAGAAACAAGAAAACAAGTCCTCATGGTCCTTGAAAATGTTAGAGATCTAGAACAAGCTCAAATATCCAACCCAGGTTCCACCTCCAGCCAACTGAGTCAGATGGAAAAGCAGGTTCATAGACGCCTGGCGGAGAAGCTCCCATGCTGCACCGTTCAAGGTTGGAAGCCCACATGCTATCACTCCATTCTAGATAGCAGAGAAGACAGGCAGGGCAATCACCTGATCCTCTTTTGAATGGCAAGATCTTTCTTCTCATCATCAGTAGTCTCAGGGCAGAACACAAATTTATAGAGACGGGTCATGATGTGCTTCTCAATCTGATCCATTATCTTCTCCACTTTCTCTGGAGGCACTGGAATACATAAGTGGGTATAACAGCTTAGGAGAAGGTTTCAAATCAAGACTATACTCTTATTTTCTACACAGAAAAAAATTAATTCACAGCTGGGCGGTGGTGCACTCGCCTTTAATTCCAGCACTCAGGAGGCAGAGGCAGGTGGATCTCTGTGAGTTTGAGGCCAGCCTGGTCTATAGAACAAGTTACAGGACAACCAGGACTGTTTCACAGAGAAACCCTGTCTCAAAAAAACAAAAACAACAAAAATTCCCCTTTGAAAATTGACAACTTTTGGGGCTGAGGATGTGGCCCAATTGGTGGAGTGCTTGACCAGCGAGTAGGAATCCTGAGTTCCACTCCCAGAACTGTCTACACCAGGCGTGGTGGTACATGCCTGTCTTCTCAACACGTGGGAGGCAGAGGCAGGAGGATCAAGAACACAAGGTCATCCTTGGCTACAATCTAGTTAGAGGCCAGCCTGAACTATGTGAGACTCTGTCTCAAAACAACAACAACAAAATTACAACTTAAAAAAAAGATTTATTGCCGGGCGTTGGTGGCGCACGCCTTTAATCCCAGCACTCGGGAGGCAGAGCCAGGCGGATCGCTGTGAGTTCGAGGCCAGCCTGGGCTACCAAGTGAGCTCCAGGAAAGGCGCAAAGCTACACAGAGAAACCCTGTCTCGAAAAACCAAAAAAAAAAAAAAAAAAAAGATTTATTTATTATGTATACAGTGTCCTGCCTGCATGCTGAAAGAGGGTGTCAGATCTCATTACAGATGGTTGTGAGCCACCATGTGGTTGCTGGGAATTGAACTCAGGACCTCTGCAAGAACAGCCATTACTCTTAACCTCTGAGCCATCTCTCCAGTCCCAAAATTACAACTTTTTAAACTGAGTCTTACAGAATTCCTACCTATTTGTTAAGATGTTTCACTGAGACCTAACAGGTATATGCCCTCCCAATTGGGAAGACTTTCTGTGGTCCCTCTCTATTGCTACACTTGTTAAACACTTGGAATTCTTTAGGCTGCCAAGTGCTGGCAAATCTCCGTTCTTCTGAGTTTTCCCATAAAGCTACCATGTTCTCTCTGAAGCACACACATGGACATCATGCATATGCGAAATGCATCCTAAAGTATAGTGTCAATGGAAGGTCAGTCCCAGACAATCTCTACAAACCCAAAGGTCTAAGTTGGTGAATTTCAATTTCTTTCTGCCTCAACTCCTTTAGGATTATGTCATCATAGTCAACAATGACTCACCAAAATGGCAATTCTAAGGTGGAAATTGATATAGAGAACTTCCTGAGCAGTTTTGGTCTTCCTCACTTTACCCATAATAAAGGTATTACATTACTCAAAATACTACCAACTGTCCTGGTCATACATAGGGAGGAAGACATTTAAAGGTGTCAGAGGTATGAGATGGCTGTCAATGTCTGGATGTGCACCAGCCAGGCTAATCAGAGGAGCAGAGAACAGCTAATTTAAGTTACAACCAGCTGCCCCTAATAGCTGGCTAACAACACATTACCTTTCCCACGAGTCTGCATTCTTTCGGCCACATTCTGGTAAAAGTCCTGAGTACATTCTGACTGCTCCTCAATGCTCAAATCCTGGAATCAACAGACAAAAGACTGGTGAGCAGCTGAAAAGTCTCAGAACACTAAATTTTAACAAGTTTCTAAAATACACTCCTTGCACAGACCAATCCTAAAAGGACTTACAAATTACACATATTCTGCCAGAAAAAAATCTACTACTCATGATTTTTACATTTCACTGTATGTACATATAATTTGTGCACATTCCATTTATTTCATTTCCATCCCCCTCATTATTATTATTGCTGTTGTTAATTTTTTCATGACAGGGTCTTGCTGTGTAGGCTAGACTTCTATCTAGAATTTGATAGTTGTAACATGTGAGGATTTTGTTCCTTTTGAGTTGATTTTTTAAAATATTTATTTTATGAGTATGTGTATGCGCCTGAGTGTATGTGTGTTCAGAGGTCAGAAGAGGGTGTTGGATGGATCTCCTCGAACTGGAGCCACTGTTAGTATCTCGAACTGGAGATAGTTGTGAGTCACCATGTGGGTGCTGGGAATCGAACCCAGGACTTCTGGGAGAGCAGCCATTGCTCCAGCCATTTCTTTTTAAACTGATACTGGAGATTGGTCCTAGGGTATCATGAATGCTGAGCAAGTGCTTTCCAACCTAACTATATCCCCACCTCATTTTAAGTTTTGTACATGCATAAAGAGTCCACATTTTAAAAATTGATTTTATTTTGGAGTGCTGAAGAGAGGGCTATGCTGCTCTTAAGAGGACTCAAGTTTGGTTCCCAATATCCATGGCAGGCAGTTTATCACTGCCTTCCTGTAATTCCAGCTCCAACTGATTCAATGCACTCCTCCAGACTCTGTGGGCAACACACGAATGTGCACATACCCAAACACAGACACACCTATTTACATAATTTATATATATATATATATTTGGTTTTTCAAGACAGGATTTCTCTGTGTAGTTTTGGTGCCTGTCCTGGAACTCACTCTGTAGACCAGGCTGGCCTCAAACTCACAGAGATCCACCTGTCTCTGCCTTCTGAATGCTGGGATTAAAGGCGTGCACCACCACCGCCTGGCAATAAAATCTTTTTAAGCAAAAGAACTTTTAAGTGTGTGTGTGTGTGTGTGTGTGTGTGTGTGTGTGTGTGTGTCTAGTGCCAGCAGAGGCCAGAGAGGATGTTTGACCTGTTGGACTCTATGGAGCTGGAGTTACAGATGAAGTTCCTAACCCTGACACAGGTGTTAGGAACTGAACTCAGTTCCTCCGGAAGAGCAGTACACTCTCTTAACCTCTGAGCCATCTCCCCAGTCCCACTGGAGTCTCACTTCTAATCAAATATTTTTTCTCCCTTTAAAAAACCTTCAATTGCTCTCTAGTAACTACATCTTTATGGGCACAGTGATACTTCTATCCAAGGTGCAATGAACAGAGACCAAGGCACCTAGCAAACGATCCTAGACTTGTCAGTGTGCTGTAGCAGGAACACCCCAGTTCCTTTCCACTCGTTATTTAGAGATAGACCATTAAGTATCAACAACCATAGTTTTCATACTGTGCTGAAGAACATCAGAGATGCTGGAGAAGGTGACTCAGAGGTTAAGAGCATCTGCTGCTCTTCCAGAGGACCAGAATTAAGTTCTAGCACCCCGTAAGGTGACTCACAACAGTCTGTAGCTACAGCTCCTGAATTCCCACACCCTCCGCTAACCTCTTTGGGCACCTGCATGCACGTACACATACTGACATGTGGAAACACACACACACACACACACACACACACACACACACACACACGGTTTAACCTGAGTGCATCCTTGTACCTGCCCTCCTTTCCTCACCCCTCGAGGCACTGTTCTGCACTCTACTTCTACAACGTTGACTTTTTCAGCTTCTGTGAATAAGTGAGAACACACTTTTTCTAATTTTAAAACTAAGTCTGTGCTACTTCCTCCCAACTTCAAGAATTAAAGCTTGTTTTGATGAGTCTCTTTCTTTAAACAGATCCTTCTGGGTTCTATCAGTGACCATACAGGGCAAACTACCATTTGGGTTAGAATATTGACGTGGGTCAGGCAATAGTAGCTACATAGTAGTTGCTCATATAGAAATTGGGTTTTGTTTTTAAAGGTTTATTTTTATGTGTCTTTGCCTACAAATATGTATGTGCACTACATGCATGCTTGGTGCCCTCAGAAGCCAGAAGAAGGTGTCAGATCCACTGACAGTGGTGAGCAGCCAAGCCCTGAGTGCTGAGAACTGAACCTGGGTCATCTACAAGAGCAGTAAGTGCTCCTAGGCACCAAGCCAGCTCTCCAGCCCCATGGAAATTGTGTTTTTAAAACCTGAATTAAGGGTCTAGAGAGATGGCTCAGTTGTCAAGAGCACTGGCTGCTCTTACAGAGGACCTGGGTTCAGTTCCCACTACCCGCACCTGCAATTCTAGTTCCAGGGGATCCAGCGCTCTCTTCTGACCTCCGTCAACACAGGGCAATCAAGTGATGCGTAGTCTTACGTGCAACCACAGCACCCACGCACATAAAATAAAACCTTTAAATTAAGAAAAAATAATAAAACCCGAATTGAGCAAGGAGGAGGTGAAAGCAGGATGAACACAAGTTCAAGATCGTCTCTGGCTGGAGAGCAAGTGGGAGGCTACAAGAGACCCTGCCTCGAAGAGCAGAGACAAAAACAAGCAAGCAGAGGAAAAACCTCAATCGAGAAAAAGAGTTCAACTTAAAAAGAAACTTCGGGTTTTACTGCACTATCCAACAGACTAAAGGCAATGTACCCTGGGGGTGATGAGGTTGTAGAGGATTAACCCTTTCAAAAAAAGGGCAGGCTGTTCTTCAGAAAAGGCAGAAAATGAGGACCTATTTTTTAACATTTTGTTTTGGTTTTGGTTTTCTGAGACAGGGTTTCTCTGTGTAGCCTTGGCTGTCAGGGAACTCGCTCTGTAGGACAGGCTGGCCTCGAACTCATTGAAATCCACCTGCTCTTGCCTCCCAAGCTGTTCTATACCTCACAGTACAGCTCAGGTCATCCTCTAACTCACTCCGTCTGTCTTATAAGTGCTGAGATTAGAGTCACATGACACCATACCCAGTTTATTTTTGGTTTTGAGACAGGCTCTCATTGTTTTGTCCAAACCAGTCTCAAATTTGTGGGCTCAAGTAATCCTCCCACCTCAGCCTCCCAAGTACTGAAAGTGTAGACTTACATCAAAGCACTCAACATGTTTTCATATAAACAGACTTGAAGAAAACAATTCTTTTTTTTTTTTTTCCTGTTTTTTTTCAAGATGGAGTTTCTCTGTGTAGCTTTGAAGTCTGTCCTAGATCTCACTCTGTAGCTCAGGCTGGCCTCAAACTCACAGAGTTCTGCCCACCTCTGCCTCCTGAGTGCTGGGATTAAAGGTGTGGACCACCACTGCCCATTGATTTTTTTCTTTCTTTTTGAGATGAAGTCTCACTATGTAGCTCTGGCTAGCTTGGAACTCATTATGTAGACCAGGCTGGCCTATAACTCAGAGATGCAATCCACCTGCCTCGGCCTCTTGAGTGCAGAGATTAAAGGTAATATGCCACAATGTCCAACTTTCCACCATGCTTTAAAATTACTCTTGAAGGACTGGAGAGACGACACAACAGTTACGAGCAGTTGCTGCTCTTCCAGAAGACCCAGGTTTGATTCCCAGCACCCACACGGTAGCTCACAACTGTCTCCAACCCCAGTTCCAGAGGATCCAATGCCCTCTTCTGACCTCAGTGGGCCCTGGATAAACTAGGTACACAGATATACATGCAGGCAAAATAGCCGTAAAGTAATAAAAATATGACAAAAGAAAGCTCTAGATACTGCACTACACAGGTGACCACATACACCCTTGAACCTACAGTCATTATTCTACCTAACTGAAGCTTGAGTCTTACAGTAAGATTATTTACTCAATATTTTATTTTTAATTATGTATACAAATGCGTGTGTGGAGGGTATGTGTGTGGAGGGTATGTACAGAGCTAGCAGAGGCCAGAAGAGGGCAATAGGTCCTCTGGAGCTAGAGTTACCAGAAGTTGTGAACACCCCAACAAGGGTGTTGTGACTGAACTTTCGGGTCCTTGGAAAGAGCAAGACCAGCTTACTCCTGATCAATGAGTTATCTCAAGATAGTCCTTTATAATAAGATTGTTTTATTCAAGTAATTTAAAATAAATTAATAAATTTATTAATTAAATATGAATTAATAAATTAATTAATTTATTAATTAATAATATTATTTAATTAATATTATAATATTAATTAATATTATATTATTATAATATTAATTATATATTATAGTGGGCAAGCTCTCTACCACTGAGCCATATTCCCAGACTATCTCCTTTGTTTTCTTAATTTTAAAACATTTTCATGGTTGGTTTTTGGAGACAGAGTTTCAGTCTGTGGCTCAGGCTGACTTGAAACTCACAATTTAATATTTTAATAAATTAAATTTTAATAATAATTTAAAATAAAAATAGGAAGGACAAAGAAGCCGGGCAGTGGTGGCGCAGGCAGGTGGATCTCTGAGTTCAGGACAGCCTGGTGTACAGAGTGAGTTCCAGAACAGCTAAAAAAAACCCAAGCACTGTTAAGTTCTAGCTAGTTTCTTTTGTAACTCTCCTCCATTGACTTCCCTTTTGCTTTTTTCCCTTTATTTAGGTGCTGGAGGCTGAACTTCGAACTTTGTCCACTAAGCCACACACATGGCCTCTTCTCTTCTTTCTTTCCTTCTTTTTTTCTTTTTTCTTTTTTGGTGGGGATGGGTTGGTTTTTTGCTTTGGGTTTTTTTTTTTTGTTTTTGTTTTTTTAAGACGGGGTTTCTCTGTGTAGCCCCAACTGTCCGGGAACTTACTATGCAGATCAGTGTAGCCCCAAACTCAGAGATCTGCCAGTGTCTACCTTCTGTGAGCTGGGATTAATGGCATGCACCACCATGCCTGGCATGTCTTATTCAACTTCTTTTCACAGTACTGGGATTGTGTGCTGGGCAAGCTCTCTACCACTGAGCCATATTCCCAGACTATCTCCTTTGTTTTCTTAATTTTAAAACATTTTCATGGTTGGTTTTTGGAGACAGAGTTTCAGTCTGTGGCTCAGGCTGACTTGAAACTCACAATGTATTTCAGGCTGGCTTTAAGCTTGGTGATCCTCTGCCCTAGATCTCCCAAGTGTTGAAGATTACAGAAATGATTCATGCAAGAATGCTGTGTTAATTATGGACCTGCTTTTCTCATTGCAATGGAAACATACCATTCTAAAGCTATGAAGAGGTTCAATAATATGTATTAAATCAAGTAGCTAATCACCTGAGTCAGATGTGGTGGGACACAGTTATAACCTCAGTATTTGGGGGATTACAAGTTCAAGGCCAGTGTGAACTACATAGCAAGACCCTGCCTCAAATGAAAGAGAACCCAGTAGGTAATAATACAGTTAAAAAGAAAGGGGGGGGGGGTTGCTAAAAAGATGGCTCTGAAGTTAAAAGTACTTGCTGCTCTTGCAGAGGATTTGAGTTCTGTTCCCAACACCTACACGGCAGCTCACAACTGCCTATAACTCATGCACCAGGAGATTTGATGTCCTCTTCTGGCCTTGTGCAAATATCCACATAAAGAAAAATCTTAAAGGAGAAAAAAGGAGTGATTCTCAGAAGAGCCCACACATATTCATACTCTAGGGTATGTCTTTCTTCTGGAGTGCCCCTCAACCTTTGAGCTTAAAATTTATTTCAAAATATCTTTAGTAAACTAACTCTGCTTTTAAAAATGAAGGTAAAATAAAAAAGCTTCAGAAAAATATCAAAAAAAATTTTGTTGGATGGTAAAGCATTACAATACAATCTTGTAGTGGGTCTAAAATATGTAGTTGATGAAATTTTAGTCAAAAGGAATACTATTTAGGGATTTTTTTTAAAAGCCTAAATGCAGACTAAGTATTTTGGGACCCAGATCAAATGTCTGGGAAAGATATTTAATGCAATTCTGAAAACAATTGTCTACTCTTGGCCCACATACAGAACAGGTTGTTCAACCCTGTCACAAACTAGTTCTGGAGAAAACAAAAATGATGCAGAATCAGGCATGAGCAAGAGTGGGTCATTGTTCTACACCAGCAATGTGGGGAAAGAATCTGTGCAATGCGATGGGAACACAGATCAGCGTATATCAAGGTCAGCGGGCTGTTTCTACAGATAAGGGTTAGTTTCATGCTGACTAGGCCCATGGAGCAGCATCAAGAAAGTTTAAATGGAGTAAAGGTTTGTAGGCACATCTGAAGAACTCAATACAGAATGCATCTTAATCTAGAGTATATTTCAAAATCTCCAGGAACTGTCCCTACATTGTACTTAATAAATCTATCTGATTAGTGTCTTAAAGCTAGAGTATGTGAGTTCAGGCATGAATAACAAGTGTTATAATAACTTGGAGACAAAGGCCAGTAGGGATTCCTTCAACTACCCGGTGAGGTGGCTCAGTGGATAAAGGCACTTGCTGCCAAGCCTGGAGGCCTCAGTTTGATCCCTGGGACTTCCATGGTGGAAGGAGAGAACTGTTGCCCTCTGACCTCCATACATGCACGCCTATACACAAGCATATAAACAAACACACAAACAAATATCATTTGTACATAAAAAAATGTATCAGGACACATGGGTTAAGACTGGGACACTTTAAGACCACAAAACAGTTGGTGCTGGTGTAAAATACAAAATTAGTTGCACAGTAATTTTCTTTTTTTTTTTGCTGCTGTTTTTTTGTTTTTTCGAGACAGTTTTGGTGCCTGCCCTGAATCTCACTCTGTAGACCAGGCTGGCCTCGAACTCACAGAGATCCACCTGCCTCTGCCTCTTGAGTGCTGGGATTAAAGGTGTGCGCCACGTCCGCCCGGCATGCACAGTAGTTTTTAAAACAGGAGGAATTTGAGGCTTATTGGCGTCTCCAGTATCAATTAGTGATGCCCTGAACACAGAGCATGGTGGCATCTATACCAGCTGCTTACTTTTTTTTCTATGTATTTACTTATTTGAGACAGGGTCTGGCTGGTCTGCACACGAGCCTTAAACTCACAGAAATCTGCTTGCCTTCCTTCAGAGTGCTGTTCTTAAAGGCATGCATCACCATGCCAGGCTTGCCTCTTTATTTTCACAGATTCACTAAAAAGTTAATTAAATGATTAGAGAACAAGGGTACATTTTGCTTCTCATAAGAAAAACAAACCCATGCCGGGCAGTGGTGGCGCACGCCTTTAATCCCAGCACTCGGGAGGCAGAGCCAGGCGGATCTCTGTGAGTTCGAGGCCAGCCTGGGCTACCAAGTGAGCTCCAGGAAAGGCACAAAGCTACGCAGAGAAACCCTGTCTCGAAAAAAACAAAAAGAAAAACAAACCCAAATGAACAGTGTTTCTGTAAATACAATATAAACACAGTATATATTCTGTACATACTGCAGCATAAATGCAAATTTAGGAGAGGTGTCCTCTTGACCATTCTAGCTCAAGAACAAAAAACCTCAAGCTTTACTTTTTACACATTAAAGAAGCCTGTCATTGCGTGTGAGCACACACACCGCGCACCCACACCCCAGTGGTAGTTTGTTTGAACTCTAAAAGCCACTGTTTCTTCACAGATACTTAAAGGAAAAGAGACAGTCACTTGCTAACACAGGGTCATAACATCCCCGAAGAGCAAGAAAGTTTCCCCTTCGAGAACTGGACCTTAGAACACTTGGAAACGTCAGACACAAACCCACCACTTATTAGGCTAGGGATGCCTGAGCAGGAGGGGCACAGTTAAGCAGCTCTACTTCCTGATTACCATTCCCCTTCCCTGTAAGCTCTCTTCACCTCACCGAAGACTTTAAGACTTAGTTGAGTTTGATGCTGTAGAAGGTGCAAAGACTTCATCTTTATTTACAAAATAAATTATTTCACAAATAATCTTATGAATTACGAAAACTGAAATTACAGATAAGAAATTCTGGACTAAGACACAGGTGTGAACAAGCATGGTGGCACACAACACCTATATATACATGACCGCAGCATTCCCAAGGCTGAGGAAGGGGGAATCATGAGTTCAAGGCTAGTCTCAGCCATATTGCAAGTCTGAAGTAGACCTGGACTACACATTGAGACCACACATCAAAAACCCACAAAATGGGCTGGAAAGATGGCTCAGCGGTTAAGATCGCTCGCTGCTCTTCCTGAGGTCCTGAGTTCAATTCCCAGCAACCACATGGTAGCTCACAACCATCTGTAATGAGATCTGGTGCCCTCTTCTGGCCTGCAGGCACACATGCAGGCAGAACATTGTATACTTAATAAATAAATCTAAAAAAGAAACAAAACAAAAATCTTGTTTAAAAAAAAAAAAACAAACCCACCAAACAAACCCCCTACCAGGCACGGTGGTATGTTCCTGTAACCTCAGCACTGTGAAGGCTGCGGCAGGAGGTGGGGAGCTGAAGACTATATAGTGAGATGCACGTGGAAGCCATAGCTCTAGCCTACCACTGGTGAAAACCCTAGCAAGGGACCAGACAGCTCACTTATCTTCTTTGGTTTTCAATGTCCTTCATCTACAAAACAAAGGGACTGAAACTGTAGCTGCCAAGCTGCCAATTGTAGCCTTCAGAGTCTACAGTGTATCTTTTTTTTCTCTAAATGAATATGAAGAACATTAAAAACCTAAATACACATGGTGGCTCACAATCATCTGTAATGAGATCTGGCACCCTCTTTCATATACATAATAAATAAATAAATCTTTAAAAAAACAAAAAAACAAAAAAAAACCTAAATACATGCCAGACATGGAGGTGCACTCCTTTAATCCTAGGAGGCAGAGTCAGGCAGATTTCTGTGAGTTCGAGGTCAGCCTGGTCTATACAGTGAGTTCCATCCAGGCCAGCTGGGCTATACTGTGAGACCCTGGCTCAACTGGAGAATAAAAGAGGGAAAAGGGAAAGCTCCAAATACAAACAGTAAAACAAGTAATAACCAAGTCTACTTCACGCTACCAGCCATAGAGCTGAGCTAAACGCCTATGGAGCAGGCTACTCCATTACAAGGTAACTCTCTAACTTCAGAACTTCCAGAGATGATCAGAGCACAGTGGAAAAGTACTAGCCTGGGAGTCAGGTGTTAGCTGAGCTAAAAGGCTTGTCTTAGGTAAATATCACCTTGTTCTTGTTCTCAGGTGTAAAATGACAAGATTACAGTGATCTCTAACCCTCCCTAAAACCACAGCTTTTGTTTCCAAGTGGTTAGTCTCAGCCTACCCTTTTGTAATGCATTGCTTCCAAAAACATCTTCGTCTGTTTATAGATTTCTTGGCCTGTCTTGTGGAAGGTCTTGAGAAAGTCTATGAACTCTTTAGTCACTCGATCCGTCTCAATGCTGGTTTGCCGGTTTATGGAGGGACTGGGAGCTTTGGCTTCCTGAATTTCTGCTGAGAAAATTAAACACAGTAAGTTTTGATACCCAGAAGACTGATGTATGGAATTACTCTATGTAGCTAACAAGACTACTGAAATTATATGTAATCAAAGTTAAACTGATATCACTTTATAGTTAAACATTTGGATGAGTGTCCTTAAAGTAAGGAAATGTGAGGGTATAAGTAGATAAAACTACCCAATCTAAAACATACTCAGCAGGACTGGAAACGTCGAAGTTGGTAGAGTGCTTGCCTACCATG
This sequence comes from Peromyscus leucopus, assembly GCF_004664715.2. Lineage (NCBI taxonomy): Eukaryota > Metazoa > Chordata > Mammalia > Rodentia > Cricetidae > Peromyscus > Peromyscus leucopus. The sequence continues at coordinate 21,280,391 of NC_051082.1, forward strand.
TACAAATCTCTAGGTTCCAGTCCCAGCAATGCATAAACTAGGCATGGTGGTACTCAACAATATCCCAGCACTATAATCTTTGGGAAATGGAGGCAGGAGGATCTAGGTCAGTTCAAGTCATCCTTGAGTGAGTTTGAAGTCAGCCTGGGCTACATGAGAACCTGTCTCAAAAAGCCTAGTGACCTGAATTCAATCTCCAAGACCCACAGAATGGAAACAGAGAATGACTCCTAATTGTTCTCTGTGCTCAACAACTGAATTAGGACACAACTATTCTTAAAAATACAAATACAAGACTGGGCACAGTGGTGACATCCTTTAATCCCATCAGAGGCAGAGGCAGAGGCAGGCGCATCTCTAAGTTGAGGCCAGCCTGGTCTGCATAGTGATTTCCAGGCCAGCCAGAGCTACAAAGTGAGATCCAGAAAATAAGTGAACAAACAGAAAAAGCAAATCAAGTAATAACAAAAAACTCTCAAATTTGTGCAATGATCTTAACAACTGCGTTAAAGTGAGTTACAGTGTAGGAAGGCAGGATACTTTTATAAGATAACAAGTGAAGGGGGCCTGTGCTCCCTCAAGTCAGAAGTTCAACAAAGATGACCCGTGAGTGCAATAAAAACGTACTAGCTCACACCCTGCCCCCAACCAAATAAAATGTAGAAAAATAAAAAATAAAAAACAACTAACCATGGGCCAGTAAGAGGGCTCAAAAGGGAAAAGTGCTTGCCACAAAGGCCTGGAGATGTGTTTTTATCTCCAGAACCCACATAAAGTAGAAGGGAAAAAAACTCCACAATGTTGTAATGTTATCTCTACAGATAAACAGACATACACCCAACTGATAAATTTTTAAATGTTTTTAAACTAGCAGAAAACAAATAAAAGCTACTAAATAAAAGCTGCTCATTAGCACTCTTTTAGCCAAAACACACAATGCTTTGAGCTATATCATTAGTAACTAATACTGAAATGGTACCCTTTCTTGAACAACTTTCTTAATGATCACCTGAGTCTGTCAAAAAAAGTCAGCAACCAAAGTAACTATCAAGGGAGTACAAAGGCATCAGGTAACACACGGTATTAGCAAACCTTCCAAATGACATTTCACCTGCCAAAAAGACAAAGGCCAATTTATTTTTCCACCATTCAGTGTGCAAGTCACACTGCTCATAGTAAAAATGCATCCAAGCTGGATGTAATGGCACATGTCTGTAATTCTAGCACTCAAGAGGCTGAAGCAGGAGGATCAAGTTCTAGGTCAACCTGGACTACACAGTACATTTGAGAGCAGGTTTATAGCAAGATTCTAATGCTTTCACACACACATTCCAAAACACATACAAGGATCCTCCTGCCTCAGCTTCCTCAGTGCTAGGACTACAAGTGTGTACCCCCATGCCCGACAAGAAAAAGAAATTGAAAGGCATTAAAACCGACCAACTTCACACTATTATTTTATTGATCTGTTTTTTGAGACAGAGTCTCACGATGTAGCCCTTGCTGGCCTGGACTTCAATAAGGAGGCCAGGCTGGTCTTGGACTCACAGAGATCCATCTGCCTCTACTTCTTAAAATCTTGGACTAAAGTCATGGGACACCATGCCTAGTACCACATTATTTAGGAGAAAACCTCTGACCTCTCCACACATGAGGACATACCCCACCCCTCACAAAACTAGATAGACAAACAGACTGACAGAATTATTTATGTATTTTATGCATATGAGTACTTTGTCTGCATAACAAGGAGGCTTCAGCTTCCATTACAGGCAGTGGTGAGCCACCATGTGAATGCTGAGCCATCTCTCCAGCCCCAAGACCAATAATCTTAATAGGGAAGATGGGCACTTCAAGCATATACACAAAGTAAAAGAAATACACCAAGTAAAACCACAAGAAGATGCTATTCCAGAAGTTAACTTGCTGGGCAGTGGGCACACACCTTTAATTCCTGTACTTGGGAGGCAGAGGCAGGTGGATCTCTGTGAGTTCGAGGCCAGCATGGTCTACAGAGCTAGTTCCTGGATAGCCAGGACTACAAGCAAGAAATCCTGCCTCAAAAAAATAAATAAATAAAAAATAAACCAGAAAAAAAAGTTAACTTAGTAATTTAGTAATAATAAAAAATCATAAAAATTTGTGGTGGTTTGAATAAAAATGCCCCATGGGCTCATATATTTGCATACTTAGTTCCCAGTTGCTGAACTGTTTGAGAAGGATTAAAAGTATTAGAAGGTGTGGTCTTGTTGGAGTGTATCACTGGGGGTGGGCTTTGAGTTTCCAAAAGCCCATGCCAGGCCCAGTGGCCCTCTGCCTGCTGTCTGTGGATCAGGACATAAAGCTCTCAGCTACTGCTCCAGTACCATGCCTGCCTGTACACTGCCATGCTCCCCACCATGAGGATAATGGACTAAGCCTCTGAAACTATAAGCAAGCCCTCAATTAAATATTTTCTTTTTTTAAAAGTTGCCATGGTCATGGTGTCTCTTCACAGCAAAAGAAACCCCAACTAAGACAAAATCTGAAATTTGATCTTGACAAGAAAGCATAATACAGCCTCTTAGACTATACAGGTGGAGTGCAAGTGACAGAACTTTAAAGGGGCAGCTTAGTGATAACTGCCAGAGTTAGACCCACAGGTCCAGCTGGGCATGGAAGCTGCACAGTGACCCCAATACTCAGGAGGCGGAGGCAAGAGGAATGTGGATTCCAGGCCAGCCTGGGCTACAAAGTGAGACCCCATGTCACAACAACAGCAAAAAGGCTGAACTGGGAACTAAGAACAGAAAAAAGATACAGTCAAATAATCAAAAAGAAATTACTCCCAACCAAGACACAGCAGTCCTAAATGCATATCTAACAAGGCAAGCTGTAAAATGCAAAAAGGAAAACCAGAAATGTAAGGAATGAGAAACAAATTCACAACTGGAGAGTTGGATCCTCCACCGTGAGGGACTGACAAGGCAGGAAGTAGAGAAATCAGTAAGAACACAACACGGGTTGGCAGGACGGTCCAGCAGGTAAAGGACAAGCCTGACAGTGAGTTTGGAGCCCACACAGGAAAGGAGAAACCAACTCTCATATATTGTCCTCTGACTACCACATACTCACCAATGCCTACACACATATACACACTCATTCTGTGTATGTGTGTGTGTGTGTATGTGTGTGTGTAATAAAACACTTTCTTAAAAACCCACAATATTTGTACAATACCATGGATACATATGACCAAACTAAAATTTATAGACTGCTCTAAACAGAAACAGAACATACATCCAGGTGACAAGATAATAAAGGTAATGGCTTACAGTGAGTACAACCATATATTAAGTGCTTCTACGAGACTGCTGTGCAATCCTCACACACACCAGGTAGTATCCCTAGAATGAAGCAGCCGAGGCTTGAAGGTGTTTAGAAACTTGAATGGTCTTCAGTTGCTTCCATGGTTAAGGGCAGAACTGAACTAGAGTCTGGATGTCTGACTCCTGAGCCAGATGCCTCCCTATACTCCCTTACCCCAGAGGCAAAGAATGCCATGGGACTGAAAGCTTCAGGGTCAAGGGCAAGCAAGAAAGCCCAGGCATCCCCTTCACTGTTTTGCTTATGTACACTCCTCTCCAACAAATACTTCTGATTAAACAAAGGGGGGAAAGTCCTCAGCTGAGCAACTGTTCATACCTATAATCTCAGCACTTTCAAGGCTGAAACAAGGACTGTTGGGAGTTCAAGGACATCCTGAATTACAAAGTGAGATGTTGTCTAAAAAACCCAGCCTACCTCAAATCCCCCTTTAAAATGTAAGCAGAGGAGCTGGGGTAGAGCTCAGTGCTAGAAGACGGGATTGGCTCTATCGGTGCTCTCCAGACAACACAAAAAGCTTTCAACCAAACAAAACAAACAAGAAGAAAGGAGATGGAAAAGAACAATCCAGTCACATTACAACTGGAGTGTTTGCAGGGGCCAAGCAGCCAGAGTTTGCACATCAACTTATCTCGAGTTTCTCAAATAGAAACATAATTTACAGTTCAAGTCCATCCAGTCAAACAGGATTCTCAAGCTGTCCATCACAGCTAAACAGTTTACAAGGCTTTCCAGCTGAGCAACCCTGTACCAGAAGGAAAGTAGTGTTTCAGCTGTCATTCAAGGAGCGCTTAGTAGGTGCTCCTTAATCCCTCACTAACTCGTTACAATTTCACAAGGTGGGTGATAGTACCACCTTACATGTGAATCTTAGAGAACCTGTCACTACCTGTCCAGAGCCACGTGCTAGTAAAGGGAGAGCTGGGATTTAAAACCAGATTGGAATCCCAAGCCCAGGCAGGTTCTTTATAACTACACTGTACCACCCTGTGATTATTGCAGCATCTGTTTATGTCTACCTAAATCAGTCCCAGAGGGGCTCAAAAGATGGATTACTGGCTAAGAGCACATACTGCTCTTCCAAAAGACCCAGTCTAGTTCCCAGCACCCATGAACGGTTTACAACCAGTTCCCAGCACGCATGTTGAATGGTTCACAACCACCCATAACTACAGCTCCAGTGGACCCAATGCTCTCTTTTGGCCTCCCTGAGCATGGTACTCACACATGGACACACTCATACAATATAATAATAATAATAATAATAATAATAATAATAATAATAGTAATAGCCTGAGGAGGTGGGGAGGGTCAAGTATTTGTAACACAATCTTGGGAACCTGAGTTTGATTCCCATCACCCACTAAAAAAGCCAGGTGAACTGTCATGTCTGTAATCCCAGCAATGGGACGGCAGATACTAGATCTCACTGCCAGTCAGCCTATCCAAATTGGTGAGCTCCAGGTTCACCGAGAGACCCTACTGCAGATAGTAAGGTGGAAAATAATGAAATAAGGTACCCAATGTCGACCTATTTGACACCCACTCAACAAATGCACACACCCACAAAAACACATACATTTACCACACACACAAATTCTTCAAATCCCTTAGAAGACTATGCTTTGTTTGCAACCACACTCCCTTGGCTTAAGACCATTCTTTTGTACTACTAATATAAATAAAACTAACAGGAGCACGTATTAAGGAAGTAAAATAAAGACAGAATAATAAAGTTGACCACTGGTCTGGACTGTAAGTTGAAACTGCACCTGGTATCTGCTGAGTGTGCTCACAGAAAGGCCAAACAAGCAAGTAGGCTGAAGTGGAAAGCTCACATGGCAACTTACATAAGCAACCCGTGAACTAACAGCCAACAGCACCCTCACTGAGAAATGAAGGATTTTTAAAGACTCTGAAGCTTTCTCCCTACAAAACAGCTACAATGTTAAAAAGCTGGAGTCCAACTCCTAACATTGAAAAGCAAAAGGCAGATGTGGTGGTGCATGCGTCTTACTCCAGGAGATGAGGGCACGAAGATTCCAAGTTTGAAAAATCTTCAAGGTGAGCCTGAGCTACACGGTGAGTTCAAGGCCAATCTGAGGCTCCAAGCATGACCCTGTCTAGAAAACCCAAGGACTGGGGACATACCTGGTGCTACTAGAGCCCCTGCCTAACACTCAGGAGACCCTAAATTTAATCCCCAGTATTGGGGAAGTGGGTAACAGATAGAAACCAAAGGGAAAAGTAGAACTCCCTACTGGTGACAACGTTTTCCTAGAAGCTGGAAAGGCAACAAGGCAGCTGACCGACAAAGAGCTAGCCCATAGGAACATTAATCAGTCCCTCCTTGCCAACATTTCAGAGATTTGTGCTGGCATTGCTAGGGAAGCTACAGAATTCCTAAATGTAATAGTTACTTTCCAATACTCAGAATCTGAAGACTGGGCCAAGTATCTTGCATTTGGTTAGTGTGAGAATGTGCATGTGCGTGCTTATGTATGGGAGTACACATGTTGCAGTGCACCTATGGAGGTCCGAAGACAATTTTTGGGACTCAGTTTTTTCCTTCTACTACATAAGCTCTGGGGATCATTCAAACTCAGGTCATCAGGCTTGGAAAGAAATGCCTTTATGGACTGAGCCACTGTGCTGGCCCAGTCAAATCTCTCTTTTGAATTTAAAAAATTGCTTTTTCACATAATATACCCCCAAATATCTTATAGAAAGAATGTGGCAAGTGAATGTGACTCCTGGCCTCAGCTCCATGTCAGTCACTGGAGTCCCATCAAGCTCCCCCAGACAACAACCAAAAAGCACTTCATTGAGCAAATATGCTTCAAGGAATCTGTTCTCAGAAGAGGGATGCAAAGGTAAAAGCTATTTTGCACACGAGTTTTTACAATGCAAATCTTTTATTGTATGGGATCGTTTATCTGTACCATGCAGTGCTGCATTGGACTCAGACTGCACAAGAGGCTTTTAGAATGAGACTTCCTGAGACCAGCAACAGAGACTGGAAAAGTGCATGGGCACCAGATGCCTATGCAATAGGAATCTCATTCAATATATGGACATACTTAATACAACATTATATTTAGCATGTACTTACGTTATATACAAAATGACTACATGAGGCCTGCATATGCAGAAATCACATATGTAGGTATTAAATGTAAACAGCAATAATCATCATATCTGGAAGGGCGGAAAGGGTCTTCCGGGGGCTATCATTGCTCATTCTGCCTGTATGTAATCCATTTGCTCTGGGAAGCATGCATGGGCTCTGAGAAAGCAATCATCCTGCCAGCATCTATGTGCACCCTCAGTCTCTCTCACCATTTCACACTTACAGCATAAGGCTGCGAGGCTCAGACACAACCAGTATCTTTTCAGCCTCACTCAAACCTCTTTCCACTAGCCTGTCTGCTCACTGAGCCTTTAATTTTATTTATTTATTGTTTTAATTTTATTTCATATGGATGGATGTTTTGCCTGCATAAATGTCTGTGTACTAGTTCTATGCCCAGTGACCAAGAAGGCCAGAAGAGGGTACTGGATCCCCTGGAACTGGAGTTACAGACAGCTGTCAGCTACCATGTGGGTGCTGGATCTCAAACCTGGGTCCTCTAGAAGAGCAGCTAGTACTCCTGACTGCTGAACCATCTCACCAGTATCAAATCACTATGCCTTTAATGACAATCTTCTCTACACAGCATTTTTAATGCATTTTTATTATTTGCGATTGTGTATATGTGTGAATAAGTACAGGTGCCCACACAGGCCAAAGGCATTGGTTCCCATGAAGCTGCAGTCCTGACAGAACTGGAGTCCTCCACAAAAACAAGGGCCCTTAACTACTAAGCTATCTGTCCAGTCCTCACTGACCATTTTAGGAAGCAGTTGAGGGCCGAGAGAGCCTCAGCAGTTAAGAGCACATACTGCTTCTTCCAGAGGACCTGAGTTCAGTTCCCAGCACCCACATCAGACAACTCACAACTGCCTGTAACTCCAACTCCGGGGATCCCACTCCTCTTGTCTCTTCAAGCACTTGCACTCACATAAAAAATTAAAGCATTTTTTTTTAGGTGAGAAAAAGAAGTAGATGAAGGAGCAAGGGAGACTGTAAAGTGCTTTGCCGCACAAGCATGAAGACCTCCGTTCAGCTCTCCGAGTTCACACCAAAGCTGGCCTGCTGGCACAAGCCTATAATCCCAAGCCTGGGGGGACAGAGACGGAAGACCCCTGGGACTCAATGGCCAGCTAGTCTAGCTAAATCAGGGAGGCTTGGGTTCATTGAGAGACTCTGCCGCAGAAAACAAGGTGGAAGCCGAGTGGTGGCAGTGCACACCTTTAATCCTAGCACTCAGGAGACAGAGGCAGGCAGATCTCTTTGAGTTCAAGACTAGCCTAGTCTATAGAGAGAGTTGCAAGACAGCCAGGGCTGTTACAGTGAGAAACTCTGTCTCGAAAAACCAAGAAAGAGAGAGAGAGAGAGAGAGAGAGAGAGAGAGAGAGAGAGAGAGAACACAGATGAATGAGGAGCTGGAGAGATGGTTCAGTAGTTAAGATCACTGACTGCTCTTCCAGAAGACCCAAGTTCAATTCCCAGAACCCACATAGCACCACATAACTATCTGTAACTTCAGTTCTGAGGCATCCAACACCCATTTGTGGGCTCTGAGGGCACCAGGCACACAGTGATACACAGACATACAAGCAAACAAAACACTCATACACATAAAGATTTTTTAAATAGATGAAAGACTACAAATCTGTCTATAAGAAAATACTTACATTGAGTTACTCAAGAGCCTCAAATGAGCCTTTTTCTATCTGTATGTTTCCTAATAGCATAGTAAATAAGCTTTGGGAGAGAAACATCTCTTGGGTGACGTTCAATCCCAAAAAGAGCCACTTCTGATATCGTATGAACAGAGTGGACATTACACAAGGAAAACAAGGATCCAAAAAATAAAGGTTAAAAAAAAAATTAAGTAGCCAATGGTAAGTAGTTTGGATGAGAATGGAGAGTCTTATAAACAGAACTACACATTCAATTCCCTTTATTTCTCCTGTGGAACAAACAAACTGTCTCTGAATCAAAGGGAATTATTATTTATTTCATGTGTTGTCTGGCCATCAAACTTGATTTCTGTGTTAAAGCTGGACTAGAATTCTCTTAGGCTCACAGATGTAAAAGGCTGAGTCCACCTGCCTTCTAGATCTAGTCTGCCACTTATTCAGTCATACAAGAAGAAGAGAGAAAATTACCCTTCTTGGATCCAACCCTGGAAGAGGCACTGAAGAACTTCTTCACCGTGGTGACCTTGCGGGTCTTCTCATTGGTTTTCTTTTCCTCGAACTTGGAGAATGTGAGGGACTGAGCTCCCTGGCTGCTCTGGCTGCTAGCGAAGGCCTCTTCCTCCTCCCGCTGAAGTCTGAAATTCAGGGAGAGAACTGTAACAATCTGGATCCTCTCCAAGCTTTCCTAGGGTCTAAAAAATCTTGTTTAAATGACTGAAGAGGATCTGAAAACTTCATAAACAGGAGCTAAATATACCAAATGGGTCTGAGGGCTCTAGTACATAGCTATAAGATGAAATTCTATACCTGTTGAAGAGTTCAATGTATGGGTTTAATCCCCAGGACCTCAACAAAACAAAACAAACAAAAAACAAACAAACAGGCTTTATACTTATAATCTCAGCATTTGGAAGGCCAAGGCAAGATTGCTGAGTTTGAGGTCAGTCTGGGTTATAGACTAAGACCCTGTCTCAAATTACCATATTAAGAAATGGTGCTGGGTGATGGAGGCACATACCTTTAATCCCAGCACTCAGGAGGCAGAGGCAGGCGATCTCTGTGAGTTCCAGGCCAGTCTGGTCTACAGAGTGAGTTTCAGGGCAGCCAGGGCTACACAGAGAAACCCTGTCTCAAAAACACCAAAGAAAAAAACAGGGCTAAGGAGGGTTGGTGAGATGGCTCAGTGTGTAAAGACACTGGTCACCAGGCTGACCTCTTGAGTTTGACCCCTGAGCTCCAATGGTAGAAGGAAAGAACCGCTGTAAGTTGTCCTCCGTCCTCCAAACAAGCACTGTGACATCTGCACACTCACACACACATAATAAATCAATGGAGGAGCTGGACAGATGGCTCAGTGTGCAAAAGCAACTGCTGCTTGTGTAGAGGATCTGGATTTGGTTCCCAGCACCCACGTGGCAACTCACAACCTTCTATAACTCCAGCTCTAGAGAGTCTGACTTCTTCTGGTCTCCCCAGGCACTGAACACATGTGGTGCACTTACATACTTGCAGGCACCCACACACATAAAAAATACGTCTTAAAAAATATAGAAAGAAATGTAATTTTAAAAATGTAAGGCTTAGGATGTAGCTCAGCTGATACACTGCTTGCCTAGCACTCACAAAACCCTGAGTTCAGCCCCAGCACTGCATACACCTGTATTCCCAGTACTTGGGAGGTAAAGGCAGGAATATCAAAAGTCCGGGGTAATCCTCGATGACATAGTAAGTTTGAGGTCAGCTTGAGATATAGGATGACTAGGAGTCTAATACACGAAAGTATAGTTTCCAACGGGAACTTAGACATAAAGTGTGGCTTCTAGCCAGGCTTGGTGGCTCACACCTGTGCCTCCAGCACTTGGAAGGCAGAGACAGGAGGATCACTGATAATGAGATGGACTATATGCTGAATACACTGAAGTCTCCAAATGATGAGGAACTGACTGCAAACCAACTATCATTCTGGAACTCACTGTGTGGCAGAGAACCCAGAAAGATTACAAACCCACGAAGTTACCCTGTTTATATCTATACTTCAGTACTTACCTCCAGGAGCTATATAAAAACCTAAGAGGCTAGAGATGGCCCAGCAGTTAAGATCACAGGCCCTGGAAGTAGATCACAAGCCCTAATTCTCTGAGTTCACCAAGGATGTGAACATGAACAGCATAGTTACTCAACAAGTACCAAGTGACTAGACACGGAAGAGCAGCAAGCGCTAGCATCTGGTTTGACCCACTGAGACAGCATCACAGTCAGCAGGATGTCATGGCAAAGGATCAGCTTTACTCCTGGCATTTTCCAAGCCCCAGAACTTCTACCTTTGAATTTTTGTCATACTCATATTCAGAAATGACAACTACTTTGGAGTGATCCCATTTTAAAAGAAAAATTGAATATCCCCAATTTAAGGACCATGTACATAAACTAGCGTTGATTACTGAGTGTTTTACATGGTACTGCGTGCCTGCCATGCTGGGTATGTCAAAAGAATGAGAAGAGCAATACTTGAGCGTCACTTGTCAAACCCTGTGTGCAGCATGTCACATGTGTGACCTCAGTTCATCTTTACCACAAAGTATGCTTGCCTTCAAAAGAGGTAAGAACAGCACACTCAAATGTAAAATCAACAAACACAAAAAGAAGAAATCACTAAAAGTGATTTAATGAGTATTGACCAGAAAGAAGAAAGAATCCTCTCTTGATGACAAATTGACCTGCTGATAGATAGTTCTTAGTAAGAGAGAGTACGGCTGGGCAATGGCAGGACTTTGTGCCTGGTTATGTCACTGGTAGCCCCCCCCACACACACACACACCTAGCCAGTGAGGTCCTTTTACCTTTCTGCCAGTTCCCAGTCCTCTTGGATCTGTTTCTGCCGGGCCTTGTGGTACTCCTCCCTCCAGCACTTGGAGCAGAAACCCTGCCAGGCAGGGTTGCCGTAGTAACCGCATCCTTTCTTGCACAGGAGCTCAGATTGATCCACATGAATTCCCCGGCGTTCGGACTTCAGGCTCATCTTCTTCCTGATAACCAAGGAGTGAGAAAGCATTGAAAACTAATTTAGTACCATACTACTAAAATACAACACTCATGAAGAAAAATTCAAGTGAGTCCAAGATCTTCAAGCCGTAAGGGGAAAAAGGAAGAGAGGGAGGAAAGACAGAACAAAACCCAAAGTTAAACCTGGCAAGTTCAAGCAGAGTCACACTAAAGAAAGACTTCAATCTGATGGCCCAAAATACACAGTGCACCTTAACAGACTAATACTGGATTAGAGACCTAAGCATAAAGCTTTAAACTCCTAGAAGAAAAGCCTCCTGACACTGGCAAGGACTTCTTCACTACACCAAAGAAACAAAAACAGACAAATGGGACAAGAGCAAACTTGAAAACCTCTGCACAGCAAAGCAATCAGCAGAGTAAAGGGGCAGCCTATGGACTGAGAGAGGACATTTCCAACATCTACAGAAAAGGCAAAACCCAAATCATAAAAAGCACACTGACAATCCAACAAGACAAAGAACTAGAGTAGACAACTCCAAAGAAGAAATAAAAATGGCCAGCAGATAGCAAGACCCTGTCTCAAACACACACACACACACACACACACACACACACACACACACACACACACACACACACACGGCTCAGCAGCTAAAGATTCTGCCCGGCAGAAGCAGATCCAAGAGGACTGGAAACTGGCAGAAAGGTAAAAGGACCTCACTGGCTAGGTGGGGGTGGGGGGTGGCTACCAGTGACGTAACCAGTTGATGACCTGAGTTTGAGCCCTCCGACTTGCATGGGAGATGGAGAGACAACTCCTAAAAGCTGTCCACTGGCCTCCTCACACGTGCTGTGGCACATGCTTACACACAAACAAAATTAATAAAATATACTCTGTATAATGGCCAACAAGCTGAGATGGTGGTGCACGCCTTTAATCCTAGCACTCGGAAAACAGAGGCAAGTGGATCTCTGTGAGTTCTGGGCCAGCCAGGAATACACAGTAAGACCCTGCCTCTCACAAACAAACAAAAATGACTAACAAAAACTGGGCATGTTGGCATATGCCTATAATTCCAGAAATCCGAAGCAGGAGGACTGCAGGTTCTGGGCCTACCTAGCTTACAGAAACTTTATCTCAAAATAAATATTTAATAGTCAGCAAATGCTTGAGAGAAACTATTGGAATAAATCAAAACCACAATGAGACATCACTTCACATTGGTAGGAAATTCACCTTAAACACACACACACACACACACACACACTCACAAATTGAAGGTGTTGTTAAGAATGTGAAGAAATCAGAACCTTTTTGTACTGTTGAGTAGGAATGTAAAGAGGTGCAGCCACCACAGACACAACCTGTCCATTATATAGAAGCTGTTTTTCCATCCAGAAGACTGGGAATTGGAGGTAATTAATAGCCTGGTGATCTGTGTTATCTGTAGGGCCAGGCCATATCAAGCTCCCACAACCAGGACCAGAGGTGGCTAATAGTCGAAATGATCCTTACATTATCTGTATAGCCAGGAGCTCCCCCAAGCTCCCACAATCAGGACTGGAGATGGCTAATAGCCCAAATGACCTGTTCACTATCTGTATGAACAAGACCAGATCCTTCCCTAGGCCCTTAAGCTAGTACAGGTAGCCTATCTCTAGAACCCATCTTCTAGGAAGTAGTGACATGCACTTTGAATTGAATTTATATAATTATACCTCCTTGTACACCAGGGATTATATGACATCAGGAACTTTTCCCCAAATTGTACTGTGTTTAAATATGCTGCCAATAAACCACTTGGCATCAGACTCCCAAAGATCTAGCATGGCTGGCTAATTTGGGCTGAACTGAGTTTTCATTTTCATATTTTTGAGGTGTGTTTCTCTACCTGCCATGACACTTGCAGGGACCGCAAAAGACCCTATCTCAAAACAAACAAACAAACAAAAAAAAAAAAAACAATTAAAAACAAAGCCAGGTGTAGTCCCACAGGCCTTTAATCCCAGGCAGGCGAATCTCTGTTGAGTTTGAGGCCAGCCTGGTCTACATAGAGTTCCAGGACAGCCACGGCTACAGAGAGACCTGTCTCAACATTAAAAACAAAAAACAGTAAAACATTTTAGTTCATGGGCTGGCAGGATGACTCGGTGGGTAAGTGACTCACATGGTGGAAGAAGACACAACTCTTTAAAGTTGTCTTCTGACCTCCATACACAGTGGCGTGTGCACAAACCCAACCCTACACATGCACAAATAACTAAAAATTTTAAAATGTTAAAAAAAATTACATAAAGAGAGGGCTGAGGATCTACCTCAGTGGTAGGGTATTTGCCCAGCATGTGGGAGGCCCTGTGTTCAATCCACAGTACTAAAAGGAAAATAGAAGTATATAAACTGTACTAAAAACAAGTAACAGAGAAGAGGTTCACACGCAGGTAAGATTACAATTTTTTTTCTATTACACTATCTGCAACTGCTTGTCCAAACTCACACACATGCACAAAAATTTCAGTGGGATCACTGTTTCCCATACAAATAACGCTCATGCCTCAGCTGACAACTTTCTTTTTTAGTTGTTTGAGCAGAGTAAAGGTAAATTTATTAAGAACAAGTGAAGGAAAATGCTGAGTGGGAAGGACTTCAAGGGAGGAATACCCTAGAATCATTAGCTACACTTTTGCTTTTTCAAAGAAAGATATATCTATTCTAAGGATCCTTTGTTTCAGACATTGTTGCTACAGCTCCTTTTTCATGGTGAATAAGCTTTTCTTTAAGATCTGACAGAGCTGAGGGCTTCCAAAAGACAGAAAGGTACTTGTGTGTGGTTGGAGAGATGGCTCATCAGTTAAGAGCACTGGCTGCTCTTCCAGAGGACCTGGGTTCCACTCTCAGCACCCATAAGGCAACTCTCCATGGGTGCCAGTTACACACATGGTGCACACACATACATTCTAGCAAAACACCCATACACATAAGAACTTCTTAAAGATATTTGTCTAAAAAAGAAAAAAAAAATTGGCTAAACATATTGACAGCCACCTAACACCAGAGCCACCCCCAGCTCATCAAGCTCCACCCTAAGGAGAAGCCATGTAAGCAGGAGACCATGATGGGACCAGCACATAGCTAGCTGGCTGCCAGCAGACCCATTAAAGCACCTGCTCACAAGAGTACACCCTCTCTGGAGGGGTGAGGAAGCCTCATCGTGCAGCCCTGCTACTGCGGCTCTATGAGACAAGTCCACTGATCCGATTCTCAAACTTTCCTCACAAATTCAGAACTGTGCTTCCAGAAGGCAGCTGTTGGTGACCTGATTGGCACATTTTTAAAGAACACAATCTATGTGCTAACCTCCCTAAACATGTGACCATTATGCCAAAAGATATCCAGATAGCACACTGGGCACATGGAGAATGTGCGTATGAGTCCACGATGGGTGGGCATGATGGTTTGGCAGAAGCCTGATAACCTGAGTTCGATATTAGGAAACCAAATAAAGGTGGGAGGAATTAATCAGTTCCACCAGTTGTTTTCTGACTTCCACAAGCATGGTGGGGTCTCTTTATTCACACATACATGCACACACTAATAATAATAACACTTCAAGCCACTGATAGGGAATGTGTCATTCCATCACTGTAACAAAAGAGATGACATAAACAACTTATAAGAAGGAATGGTAGGTTGTTTGTTCATTCATTCATTCAGACAGGGTCTTGCTATGTAGCCCAGGCTGGCATCATACCTGCAATGCTGTCAAGGACGACCTTTAACTCCTGAGGAACAAAAGTACATAAACTCCACTAAAAACTAGCAACAGAGAAGGGGTTCACACACAGGTAAAATTACAGTTTTCTACTATGCTATCTGTAACTGCTTGTCCAAACTCACAAATCTGCACCCATTGTTTTTCAGCAGAGGAACTGGCTGCTCAGTCGTTAAGAATGCTTACTGCTCTTGCAGAGGACCAGTTAGGTTCCCAGCATTCACGCTGGACAGTTCACAACTGCCCATAACTCGAGCTCCAGGGGATCTGACACCCTATTTTAGCTTCAGTGGGAATCTACACTCATATGCACATACTTACACAGACACACACCCACAGTGCCCCTATCAGGTACGTACAACTGCCTAGAACCCTGAACCCAGGGTTTAAAGAATGTAGTGTATGTGGGCACCTTCACTAGTGTGTACCTACACACTGACACACAAACATGCACAGGATAAAAATAACAAAATAATAATTTTAAAAGTTTTTTTCTTTTACTGTTATCAGTAATTCTGAATGTTAGCTATTTTTCCCCAATGGTTCAAAAGGTAGCTAAGCACAAGATTAGGAAGAAAATACACCAGGGACAGAAATCAGGTCCTAGAAGTTTTTCCATATTCATGTATGTAAATTCTTAAGATAAATTCAGAAATATAAACCATTTAAACAAGTCAGAATGTTTCAGGGAACCAGTTTCAGTAGTTCAACTCTGAAGTCATCTTAACTATGACCTCAGCAACTGGGAGGTAGAAACAGTGGCATCAAGAGCTCACGGTCATCCCTGAACATAACAGGTATGATGTCAGCCTAGGCTGCACAGCAAGACCCTGTCTGAATGAATGAACGAACCAATCTACCGTTCCTAGCTATGTAGACCAGGCTGACCTCCAATTCAGAGATCTGCCTGTCCCTGCCTCCCAAGTGCTGGAAGTAAAGGTGTGTGCCAGCACATATGGCAAATAAAAACATTAAAAATAAATAAATAAATAAATAAATAAATAAATAAATAAATAAATAAATAAATAAATAAGAACAGCAACTGAAGAAGTTAGTCTACCCAACTTCAACCTCTGGCTTCCACACACATACACACATGTGTACCTATCTACACACTCATATGGACACATACATATACCATGCACAAACCAAATAGATGAAATTCCACCTACTAGTGGATCTATGTATGTGCCAAAGTATGTGCTCAGACTTCAGACTCTCATATGTTTTCTGGAGCCACCAAGTTGCCTCTGTATACACAGGTTCTGCCCCTCAGAACCAAAGCCCTACTGGCCAGAGAGGTTTGAGCACAATCTCACCCTTTGGCTGAATATTTAGGCATGCAGATACAAGGTGAACCCCAGAAGGAAGTCAGGCATAACCTGAAGGTATGCAGACACAAGGTGAAACCCAGAAGGAAGTCAGGCATAACCTGAAACCAAAAGCAGATCACCGAGATGAGTGGATGCAGAGAAAAAGACCTGACAGTGAGCTGTAGAGACAGAAAGGGCACACTGAACACTCTTCTTAGGATGCTCAAAAGTAAGGGGGGGAGAGGTGGGGAGGAGGGAATATGTGAATTAGGGAGAAGATCAGAACCCAGTATCAGTGTCACCAAACCCTCAGTGAGATCGCCATTTCCCTCCAGCATCAGACACTGGGCCTGCAACACAGGGAAAGCTCAAGTTCTGGCCAAAGCAGGAGAAAGGCACAGGGAGATCCTTCTAGTCTACTGTGTCTAGTGGTGGGTATGTGTGTGGGTGGGTGGGTGCGAGCGCAGGTACTCACATGGAGGCAAGAGGTCACCCTCAAGTGTCATTCCTCAGGACCGTCCCCCCGCCCCCAAGGCAGGGTCTCCCACTCACCAATTAGGCTAGGCTGACTGGCCAGTGAGCCCCAGGGACAGACACTCAGTCTCTGCTTCCTCAGTGCTGGGATTACAAGTCTGCCGCCCCCCCCCACCACCACCAGGTACTTTCCTGACAGAGCTCTCTCCCCAGCCCCTACTTGACTGCCATCCCTTCTCTTAACCACAGGGACAGACAACCCTGTACCCCTGCCGCAGTGGCTGGAGTAGGAGCCAAACTCTGTAGGGCTCTGCTGGCTCTGTGCTGCTCCTGGGTGCTGCCGAATGTGGAAGCAGCAGAGCAGAGCAACAGAAGAAGTGGAAGACAAGCCCCCAGAGAACAAAAATACAGGAAAAATTTCTCAGGCACAATTCCCAAGAAAGAACTTCCTAAGCTGGACGATGGTGGCGCACGCCTTTAATCCCAGCAATCAGGCAGCAGAGGCAGGCAGATCTCTGTGAATTTGAGGACAGCCAGGTTTACAAATCAAGGTCCAGGACAGCAAGAGCTGTTATACAGAGAAAAACCAAAAAAAGAAGAAAGAAAGAAAGGAAGGAAGGAAGGAAGGAAGGAAGGAAGGAAGGAAGGAAGGAAGGAAGGAAGGAAGGAAAGAAGGAAAGAGAAGAAAGAAAGAACTTTCTGGCCAGATGTTGGGGTAATCCAAGTACTGGTCAGACTGAGGCAGGAGGATCATGAACTCAAGGCCAGCCTGGGCTACCTAGTGAGACTCTTTATGGGCTAGGGCTGGCAAGAAACTCGGCAGTCAGAGCTTGCTGCCCAGCCAGACAATCTGAGTTCAACCTTTGGGTCTGAAATGGTGGGAGGAGAGAAGGAACTCCAGCAAGCTGTCCTCTGACCTCCGCACACACAGCATGATGTGTGGGCATCTACAAACATACACAAAACATAACTGAAAATGTAAAAAGAAAAGAGATACAAGGGTTCTTTTCCAGAACAAAGGGAGAGTCTGTTTACTGTGCAGTCCAGTGAGTGCACCACGTCCCTCCCCGTGAAAGTCAATAGACTAATAAAGTCATGAAATCTGGGTTCCTTAATCTTGAACTCCTCAGCTGTGACTGCCTACATGGGACTTGTGGGGCAAAGGTACTCCCTGTGACGTAAAGCCTGTTCTGCTGATATCCTGAATAGCGGGTCCCTTTGTTCCTGTCTTCTGCCTGTAGCTATCAACTTTGACAGGCTCACTTGCTAGCTGTAAGCAGGGCAAAAGTTCCAGTCCTTTACTGTCCTTAACAATTCCAGCAAGGAGTACATGGGAAACTATTACCACCCTTGGCCATGAGAACATTACAAGGAGAAGCCATCAGACGGGGCTGGGGGTGTAGTTCAGTGGTAGAGCACTTGCCTAATTTGCTCAAGGCCCTGGGTTCGATCCCCTGCACTGCCAAAAACAAAATTAACAACTGAAAAGTCCCCCAGCGTGAGGCATCACTCACACCTATCATTTGACACAAACATTGGTACTACCCGAGGCATTCCTGTACTGAGGGGAATGTAAAATAGCACTGCTGACAGGGGATAGCTTCTTTTTCGTTATTTTGCTTTTCTGACATAGGGTCACACTCTGAGATCCATACTGATGTCAAACTCATAGCAATTCTCCTGCCTCAGGCTCCTGAGTGCTGGCATTATCTCCTGAGTGCTGGCATTATAGGTGTGAACCACCACACCAACCTACATATTCTATAGTGTTTACTCAATAACTCAACAAATATTTTTACATACTGACAGACACCGGGGCCACTACCATAAGTAAAAAGCTCTGTGGGTCTTACTGTTTAACATGGGCAGTATATAGTTTAGAGCCTGAATAAAGAAATACTATTAACATTGAATAATTATTCTTTTCTTATTTTTCTTTTTTTCTTTTTTTTTTTTTTTTTTTTTTTTTTTTTTGGTTTTTCTAGACAGGGTTTCTTTATATAGCACTGGCTGTCCTGAAACTTGCTCTATAGACTAACTCAGAGATCCACCTGCCTCTGCCTCCAGAGTGTTGGGACTAAAAGTGTGCACCACCACTGAGTAATTAATCTTAGAACAACTAAATTTCATAAACTTATAACAAGCCAGTTATGACGTGTATATGAAATCTATGGAACTCTAACAATTGCTGAATAACAAGATATATAATGAGGTACAAAATATCTCACCCACAGTAACATCAACATGTAAAAACACCTAGGAGAAATATTTTAATAAAAAAGTCATGTGGCTGATGTAAAAATATTGACATAAAAGGCATGGTCACAGACACGAATACTCCTAGCTCTTGGGAGGTTGAGGTAGGAGGAGTCCATGTTCAAGATCAACCTGGACTCAAAGGAAAAAAATGGAAATGAAGAAAGCTAATGGTAAGGCTATAACTAGTCAGACGTACAGTGATACTGAATAAAATACATATAAAACATTAGTAAAATGACACAGGTTCCAAGATCTATAAATTTACTACAAATGACAAATAAAATTCTCAAGACTTTTTGGAACTTGGCAAAATGATTCCATATCTTACCAGCAACAGTAAACAGTACAGTTTTGCTGGGCAATGGTGGCACACACCTTTAACCTCAGCACTGGCGAGGCAGAGGCAGGTGGATCTCTGAGTTTGAGTCTAGTCTACAGAACAAGTTCCAGGACAGTCAGGACTACACAGAGAAACCATGCCTTAAAAAACCAAAACCAAAATCAAACAACAAAACCCTCCACAGGACAGCTTTTAATTTTCTTTTTTTTTCTTTTTTTCAGTTTTTAATTTTCTAAATTAATCTTCTGAATTATTCCCTGCATACTAATTAAAACAGTATGAACTAAAAAAAAAACACTAAAAAATACAAATACAAAACCTCCAAATGAATTCTAATATGCCATAACACAAATAATATTAAAGGAAGGAAGGAAAAGGAATGTTTCAAATAAATAGTTGTGAATAACTGGCCAGCAATCTGATATCCCTCAAAATAACTGGAAAGATGTGTTAAAGAGGCTGGAGAGACAGCTAGGTGGTTAAGAGCACTGGCTGCTCTTGCTAGAGGACCTGGGTTCTATTCCCAGCACTCACAGCAGCTCACAACTGTAACTCCAGTTTCAGGGGTTTGATGCCCTCTTCTGGCCTCCACAGGTACTGCATGCAAGCTATGACAGACAAGTCAGCAAAACACCCACACACATAAAACTCAGTGATAGCAAGGTCTGGGATGGACTAGGTTACATGAAAACCTGTCTCAAAAAATAAAAACAAGAGGCTGCAGAGAGGGCTCAGTGGTTCTGTTCTTGCTGCTCCTGCAGAAAGTCTGAGTTTGATTCCCTAATCCACAATATGTGGCTCAAAACTTCCTGTAACTCCAGCTCCAGGGGATCTGATGCCCTCTTCTGGACTCCATGAGCACCTGCACATGGGCACAGACAAATATACATAATTAATGAATTTATAGGGATCCACCTGCCTCTGCTGGGATTAAAGATGTGCACCATCACATCCGACATTTTTTTTAAAGAGGGAAGAGATGACCAAGTTTCCAATTTGTCACACTATGTAACCCAAGCTGGCCTGCAGTCCTCCTAACTCAGACTCCCATGTGATGATTACAAGTGTCCACCATCACACCACCACAACTTAAAATCTTTGAAGAGAGACAGAAAGATGAAAGACCTAACATTACACGTTTATGAAACTTCTATACCTAGAAGCTACAGGAAAATCAAGAAGGAAGTGAATCTGAATACACAAATTTAAACGTCCATCTAGTTTTAAAAAGGCCTCACCTGTGACCAAAATAGAGCGGCAAAAAGAGAGTGGAAAATAACACTGACATATGCCAATGAGGCAGTCTCTTATACAGAGAGATAATAAAAGCCTGAGATTGGTTGGCAGCTGGCAGGACAAGGGCATGGGCGGGTTCTTTGCAAACTGAGCAGCCTCCTCGAAACCCAAGTGGAAAGTCCTAGTGCATGCATTTGACATTTTGATATACGCCTCCAAACAGGCCTCAGAAAAAGGCAATGCCTGTCCTGCCTGCCATTACACTCCCAGGATAAGGGAACCTACTTCCCACAGCCTCAGAAGCAGCATCAGAAAACTTTCATTTTTGCCAATCAACAGTTATCCAATGTTATTGCTGTTTGCCTTTAAAGATTTATTTTTAAGCCGGGCAGTGGTGGCTCACGTCTTTAATCCCAGCACTGGGAGGCAGAGGCAGGCAGACCTCTGTGAGTTCGAGGCCAGCCTGGGCTACAGAGTGAGTTCCAGAACAGGCTCCAAAGCTACACAGAGATAGATACCCTGTCTCGAAAACCAAAAAAAAAAATTATTTTTAACTATGTGATGTATGTGCGGGGGCAGAGGGTGTCCTGTGTACATGTGAGTGCAGGTGCTCAAGGAGGCCAGAAAAGGGTGTTGGGTCCTAGGGAGCTGGAGCTACAGGTAGTTGTGTGCCTCCAACATGGGTGCTACAGGTTCTCTGTAATGGCAGTATGTACTCTTAACCTGAGCCCTTTCTTCAGCACCTGATTAACAACTTTTATTGATATTTGTTACCACACGTAAATTTTTTCAAATAAATTAACTACTGATAGTCTCTGCTCCCATGTTGGTATCTCTAATTTTCCATTTGATTCCCAAATGCTTTTTTTGAATGATCTTTTTTTTTTTTTTTTTGCCTTCTTTTATGTTATAAAGGCACTATCACACAAAGACATGGCATTTCAGATCTGTATACAGGTTTCATCAACTTCCCTGCTTGATACACATTCCTTGTAAAAGCAATATTTCATGTATACAACTGACGTCAGGCTTCCGTGTTAACTGCTACAAAACAAAGTATGTAAACACTACTCTGTCCAAGTCATCCCAAAGATAATCAATCCATGAGACACAATTTAGAGAGTGAGCTGAGCCAGTGGAGGGGCATTCTTCAGGACTTCCAGGCAACTACCCTTCGCTGTGCTCAGTCACATCCTCTTCACTTGAGCACGTTAGAGCTCTAATCTGAGCACACCATCCCCAAGGCTCAATAATCCAGCTGTGCTAGCCTACCATCCTCCCCTCTCAATACTCTTCTGGAGAAGCAGTCAGCACTGAGATGGACAACCACTAAGTACCTAAGCAAACAGTCTTGGCTCCACCCGAGGAACAGCACTTTGATACATAAAGCATCTATCTCCACCACAGGAGGGTTGTTTTCAGTTCTATCTGACTTAGTTCTGCTTTAGCCATTTCACCTTTTCTCATACACTTTTGAGTCACAAGGTCTGAGAATCTGAGTTTATCCAGGTCCTAACAATGCTACTGGGAACCACCTTGGAAATTACAGCTAGAAAGAAAGCACCACAGGTGTGAAGCGACTCATCTCTCCTCCTGACCCCAGGAGGGGATGCCCTTTTCTTTTTCAATTATTTTTATTTTATTCATATTGGTGTTTTGTCTGTATGTATGTCTACGTACCACATATGTGCCTGGTGCCCACAGAGTCCAGAAGAAGACAGGCTCTCTAGAACTAGAGTTATAGGTGGTTGTGAGCCACCATGTGGGTGCTGGGAATTGAACCCAAGTCCTTGAAGATCAACAAGCGCTCAAAACGACTGAGCCATCCCTCCAGCCTAAGATGCCCTTTTCTGAGTATGACAGAAGCCTGTGCCAACCTCCTGCTAAGAACTAGAAAGCTCCAAACAACGTGAAATATCAGTGTTTAAAGGCACTATCACAAATGCACTAAGGAGCTTCTGAAGTACTTCACACTAGGAGGGTCCAGGTCCTGGAAAATGGGCAACAGTTTTATAAGGAGGTGACTCCAGTAAACGGCAGAGAACCCAGGATGTGCTGCTAGAGAGAATAGAGGAAAATTTGGGAAGAGATAAAAATCAAAGCTTGGTGCTAGGAAGGCACCAGCTGATGAGTGCTTGCCTAGCATGGAGGAGCCTAATGTTCCTTCTCCAGCACCACATAAACTATATATAGTGACATATGCCTATGATACTAGCAGCCAGGATCGGGAGTTCAAGGTCATCCTCAGCTACACAGCGAATAGGAGATCAACCTGGGATACTTAAGATCCTGTCTCACAAAAAGAAAAGGAAAGGGAAGAAAGAAAGCCATACAAGTCAAAGCCCAACACCTAGGAGGCTAAGACAGGAGGACTGCAAGTTTAAGGGCAGTTTGAATTAGCTAGCAAAACTCTATGTCAAAAGAAAAAAAAAAACAAAGGCTGGTGGTAGTGTCAAAACACCTTTAATCCCAGCACACCAGAAACAGAGGCAGGCAGATCTCTGTGAGTTCGAGGTCAGTCTGGTCTACTGAGTGAGTTCCAGAATGGTCAAGGCTACACGGAGAAACCCTGCCCCCCTCCCAAAAAAATATAAGAAGTTATTAGAGGCTAGTGAGATGGCTCAGCAGGTAAAGGCCTTTGCTGCACAAGCCTGATGACTTCAGTTCAATTCCTGGAACCCACATAAAGGTGGAAGGAGAGAACTAACTCCAGAAAGTTGTCCTCTGATCTCCATACGCATGTCATGGTATTTGCAGTATGCATGCAGGCACGCACATACACATAAACACACACACACACACACACACACTCACAAATACACATGTGCAAGTAATAAAATTTTTAAGGAAGTTATTAGAGGGGACTGAGTGATGGCTTAGTGATTAAGAGCACTAACTGATCTTGGAGAAGACCTGGGTTCTGTTCCCAGCATTCACATGGTGGCTAACAACTGCTATAACTCCAGGTCCAGAGGATCTTCTGACTTCCTCAGGCACTGCATGCACATACATGCAGGAAAGACACCCAAATACACACAAAAAAATTATTTTTAAAAAAGAAATTAGAGAGAAAATGGAATAAATGTGACTCTAATGTGTGTGTGGCTGGGGTGTAGTGCAGAGCACTTGCCTAAAAAGTATGAGGTACTGGGATTGATTCCCAGCACCACAAAATATTATATATATATCTATATATATAGATATATATATAGATATATATATGGCTGAAATATGCTATTTTAATGTTGTCCCTGTCATAAAACATTCTATTTTGCGGGGCAGGTAACAATATAATAAAGTTTTGCAGAAGAGTCAGTAGTTATTAATAAAGTGGGGAGGGGCTTGGTCCTGCCTCAACTAAATGTACCAGGCTTAGCTATCCCCCCATGGGAGAACTCACCCTGCTGGAGGAAGGAAGGAGGGGTGGAGGGGGGAAGGTGAGGAGGAGTGGGAGGAGGGGAGAGCAGGAGGAGGGATGAGGAGGAATCTGTGGTTGGTATGTAAAATGAATTAAAAAAATAAAGTTAAATAAAGAGTCAGTGGTTAGCATATGGGTATGAAGGCAACTTTGCCACCTGAATCTCATCAATAGTATTAAAAGTGATATATTTGTGGCTGGACAGAATCTGAAACCTTCCACAAACTACACAATTACCACATTAGGTTCCAACTATAGTAGCTAACAAATTTTTGAAGACTGAAACATAATTTGCTACATAGACACCAAGCATATTATCCCAAGACACTAATTATAGAAAACTTTGGTTTTTTTTTTTTTTTTTTTTTGGTCTTTTTCTTTCATGTACTTCTGAAGATGAAGGCCAGAGGTCTGTGCACACTATGAACATACTGCATCACTGCACTGCACACCAAACCCTGTGATATATGTTAGTCAATTTATCTCATTGGCTGTTAATTCTGTTTCTGTTTCTAGAATTCTCATTTGCATTATCCTTATTATAGTCAAAGCTTTGGTCACTGGTCCAACTCATTCTTCAGGGCACATTAAAAAAACAATGTCTAAAGTTGATGGAAATGTAATTAAGGAGCCACAACATTGCACAACTGTATTTAGGCAAGGATGGTCCCACCTACTGTTTACTAAGGGTAAATAAGAACAGTCTCCTGGCCACACCAACCATGCCGGCACTCTAGAAAAACTAACTATTATTACTGAAAGAGTTACTTTTCAGTACCTAAGTGGCTATGTTCCCATCTTAAACTAAGTCCTATGTGTGGGCTTTTCAAGCTAAAGATCTCTGTGCTGAAGCTAGTATCTCAAAACCTACTTCTAGAAATAAATCCTCACTCTGGTTTTGTTATCCTTTCAGCCCATCTAACACACACACACACACACACACACACACACACACACACACACACACACACACACACGGTTCTGACTGCCCAACAACACAAAACAGATGTACTCAAGGTACTTTCCAGACAGCACAAAATCAAAACAAAAGCTGAAAAACAAACTACTTCTGAAGGTAGTAGTCTGAAGACTGTACAGTCTTATCTGGATCACGTGAAACAGACAGACCCTGATTGAATAGTAAGATTGAAACACCTGGATCACATGAGGCCAGGGGTGATTCAGCTAAGACGGAACAGAGCACACAGCCCTTCCAAAGCAACTAAACAACCGAGCTGAGGCGTTTCTGATTATCTTTCAAGGTCACTAAGCCATTATATCCCTTTCTCAGCAGGCTGCTAAGAGCACAGCCACCTCTTTACCCTCAACCAGA
Source organism: Peromyscus leucopus (assembly GCF_004664715.2). NCBI lineage: Eukaryota > Metazoa > Chordata > Mammalia > Rodentia > Cricetidae > Peromyscus > Peromyscus leucopus. Next base: position 21,305,712 of record NC_051082.1, read on the forward strand.
AACTCCATACTTTAGCCCAAGCATTTGGTACAGAGCTGGTCCTTGTTCCCACCTTAACTCTCTGTCTACTCCAAATCACTCATCCACTCACTCATCTCGATTGGTATGTTAACGCAGCAGGTTGGGCAAGTCTTCACATGTCATTAAGAATCCTTTCTGGAACAAGATGTGATACAAGAGATACGCTCTACTTAAGAAAATTATGGTACAATACAAGGAGATTTCCATCTATTAATAAGCATTTTGAGTTCATTCTCTAAAAGCATCTTTTAAATGTGCTCCAAAGTCCCATCTAAAGGGGGGAAAAACTGCTCTAGCAAACAGCATGCCTAAAATTAGAAAATTCTATAGAACCTGTTATAGAGGAACTACAAAAATAAAATAATGTCATTGTGTATTTTTAACTTGAAAACACAGAAAATTATAAATATATCCTATGTAAAAATTCCCCAAATTGTGAGACATGTATAAGGTCACATGAAATACATTATTTTTACACTTACAAAAAAAAAAAAAAAAAAAAGCCAGGCAAGGTGGCACATACCTTTAATCCCAGGGAGGCTGTGAGTTTGAGACCAGCCTGTTCTACACAATGAGTTGCAGGCCTCAAACAAACTAACAAAAAGAATAAAAATGTAGACCAGTACAATTTTTATATAGAGAACCAATGGTACTTTTAGGTTACTAAAGTAAGTGTAGGTTAATACAAATAAATACTTTTGTCAGAGAAAAACACATAGTGGTACTTCCATACTAAAATCACAAAATACAAAGATAACCAATACTGCACGTGCGCCTATCTGAAGACATTGTATTTCCTAATTCTGATGAACAGCAGTGGCAGGAGAAGTATAAAAATCAGAAATAGATAAGGGACATTTAGTATTCTGCTCTTGAAAAGTTAAAAGCTCGTGTAAAACTTTTTTATTTTTTTTAAATCAGAGCTTATTTTTATTTTCTAAAATAATAATAATAATAATAATAACCCCATTTTTCTTTCAGGGCCGGGGAGATGGCTCAGTGAGTAAAGGTGCCTGCTGCCAAGTCTAATGACCTGAATCTGATCACCAGGACCCACAGGGCTGAAGGAGAAAACCAACTCCCACAGATCGTTCTCTGACCTCTAAACATACCCTGAGCATGCACTCACCTGTGGGCATGCTCGCACACGTACAAACTAATTAAATACAAAAATGATTTTAATCCTGCTTTTCACTTTTAAAGATTTATTTTTATATGTATGAGTGTTTGCCTTTATGTGTGCATGTGCACCGTCTATGTGCCTGGTGCCTACCAAGGCCAGAAGAGAACATCAGAGTCCCTGAGACCAGTTACAGATGGTTGGGAGCCACCATGTGGGCGCTAGGATTCAAACCCAGGTCCCCTCCAAGAGCAGCCAGTGCTCTTAACCACTGAGCCATCTTTCCAGCCTCACCCCATTTAAAAATTTTAATCCCCACAATTTAATTTTAAAATGCTACAAACTCAATTATAATGGCTACGGTGAATGGCAACTCAGTAGATTAGCTTGAAAAGTGGTCCATGGGTTTTACTCAAGAACCAGGTGTGGTGGCACAGTCTACACAGTGGTCTACACAGTGGTCTACACAGTGAGGTCCAGGACTGCCAGAGCTACAGAGAGAGCCCCTGTCTCAAAAAACAAAGCAAGCAAACAAAACAGATTTTACTCGGTTCCCTCACAGCACCACTCCCTAAGGTTAGAGCCTGCAAGGCTCTGGCTACTTTCCTGCTTCAGATCCTTTAACAATCTCTTCCACATCATTTGGGAAAAAATAAAAAGCTTATGACTCAGGACAGGGAAGGTAAATCAGTGGTACAGTACTCACAGGACATGTGTTCCAGGTGCCCCCAGTACTCCTATCCCCAAGAAAGCCAGCTATGAACCCCCACCTCAACATGTAATGTTCTATGCTTCCTAGTCAGCATGAACAATGTTTGTCTCTCTGATCATAACTTAGGACTCCTGTTACATCTAATTAACTGATCATAATCACAATTATTGGCTGTCCTAATGATCACAAGCCTGTAAAGAATGCTACCAGAAACAAGGAAAAAGTATGCTCCTATCCCATCGAAGTTACACTTCCTACCCCAGTGGGAAGAGCTTCAGTAAAAACAGAAGCCTCTGATGACAGGCATGATGCTGGAGAGACAGCTCAGGAGTGAAGAGCATGTACTGCTCTTGCAGAGGACCCAGGTTTAATTCCCAGCACTATATCGGGGGACCTAACAACCTCCTCTGGTCTCCACGGGCACATCGTGTACACAGACTCACACCCCCACACAAATACACACATACGCATAACTGAAAAAATAAGTGCAGCCATCAGAGTCTCCAGCATGTTAGGCACGTGCCTTACCATAGAGTGACAACCCAGGTCTTCTTTTGCTATTCTGACAGTCTCACTAAGCTGCCCAGGCTGGCCTGCTCTGGCAATCCTCTCACAGCCTCTTCTTAAAACATTTTAGAGGGGTTGGGGATTTAGCTCAGTGGTAGAGCACTTGCCTAGCAAGCACAAGGCCCTAGATTCGATCCTCAGCTCCCCCCGCAAAAAAAAAAAAAATTTAGGAACTTTATTCAAGCATTAAAAATACCAGTTAAGCTGGGCATGATGGCACATGCCTTTAATCTCAGCACTTGGAAGGCAGAGGCAGGCAGATCTCTGTGAACTCAAGGCCAGCAGCCTGATCTACAGAGTGAATTTCAGGACAGCCAGAACTACACAGAGAAACCCTGTCTCAAAAAACAAAAACAATAAAAAAAAAAAAATCAGTTAAATAATAATTAGTGTAACAGAAGTCAATTGTTTCCTCTGTACATACTACTTCTTACAGTGTTGTCTGCTAAAGGTGAACACTGGGTAAGATTTGCAAAATGTTCTATTTCCATGAAACTCTCATTTTTAGCAGGGTAACTTTATTATTAGGCTAAGAAAGCCACTTAGCAGCATTTCTACTGACACATGGGTGTTGATTGTACAGATAACCTCAGCTAGAGATGTTTATCTCACAGCCAATAAAAATGAGTGCCAGAATTTAATTGCACACAGTCAAGATTTAAAAGTCTATAGTACCTAGCCAAAAACTGGGAGAAGTCCATAGAGTGTTCTCATGCAGTCAGCAAATACTCATGAAACCAATAAATGTCCAATATAAATTGAGTGGAGAGATAAAAGTAGATTTCCTGTTACTGGAAATTTATAATGGAGCCGGTCTTAGTAAATGAGTACACAATTCAACCCAAACACTTAATGACCAGAAAAGAGAGCCAAGCAAGACAGTACCTAACCCTGCACTACATGGGACACAATCATCTCCAACCACACAGCAGCAGCCTGTGTGTGGGAGCTGCTGCTTAAAGTTTATCTGAACCAGGATGACCTTGCTTCATGCCCTCCCCTGGCCCTGTCACAGCACAGAAAAGCCCCAACTGACATCTCTGCCCTACATATCCCTTCAACATCTGCTTCATGTAGTTGAGTGGCCTCTTCTCCTGGTCCCTGCTCCCCCAACAGACACACTAACCTGCCTCCAAAATTCCTACTCCAGCTTGTTGGTCTGAAGTGTTACACATTCTTCAAGACACTTTAGGAAGGTATTCCCTGATCCTTTCTTCCACCTTCCACACTTGACAAGGTTGGCCTGTGTTCTAGTCCTCAGAGCTCTACGCCAGCACACACCATGTTAGAATTATTGAAATATTTGTGTTATTTCTGTTTCTTTGTAGTGCTGGGAATAGAATCCAGGGCCTTGGTGCAAACTAGGCAAGCACTCTACACCTTAAAGCATTATTACTGTGTTCACCTCTGTGATTAAAAAAAAAAAAGATTTATTAATCTTTATGTATGAGTATTTGCTTGCATGCATGCATATGCACCATGTGTGTGTCAGGTGCCCTTGGAGGCCAGAGAAGGACATAAAATCCCAGGATCTGGACTTGCAGACAGTTATGAGCCACCATGTGGGTGCTGGGAACCAAACCAGGGTCCCTTGCAAGAGCAGCCAGATCCCTTAAACACTGAGCCAAGTCTCTAGCCCAATTTTTGTTTTAAGCAAGTAAAAATCCAAATCCTGAATGCGTCTTAACTCCCTGATTAAGAATCAGTAAATCAACAGGTGGTGGAGTACAGAGGCAGGCAGATCTCTGAGTTCAAGGCCAGCCTGATCTACAAAGCAAGTTCAGGACAAGCTACAGAGAAACCCTGTTTTGAAAACCAAAACAAACCAATAAATCTTGGAGACTCTCTTGAGACGTCCACGCCCGTGTCTTGAAGGTGTACTCTCCTTTTAAGTGTCTCTCCCTCTCCCTTAACACCTGTGCCTAAACCTGTAAGAAAACTGTTTCTTAACCAATTCCAACTTCATTTCATCAAAAACAAAAAGCAGGGCTGGGAAGATGGCTAGATCTGCAAAGTACTTGCCACACAAGCATGAGAGCCTGAGTTCAGATCCCCGTGTACACACACACACAAAGTACTTCGTCTGTAACCCCAGCACGTGGAGGCAGAGACTGGGAGATCTCTGTAGCTTGCTGGCCTGCTATGGGGTTCTAGCCAAACACAGCTCCAGGTTCACTGAAAGATCCCGGTCTCAAAAACCAAGGTTAGTAAAAACCTGAAGAAGATATCCAACCTCAGCTAGCCTCTGGCCTCTATAGTCACACACTGTGAACACACACACCAAAAGAAAAAGACAGAAAGCAGTGGCCCACACCGGCCATCCCAGTACTTGAGAGGCACAGGCAGGAAGAGCGCTCCAAGTTCAGAGTCCTGTCTGGTCTACATATGGAATTCCAGGCCAGCCAGGGCTACATGAGACCCCGCTCCCCTCCAAAAAAACAAATATAAATACACAACCAAAATAAATAATCCCCCCAACAGTAATCCGTAAAGGATGAATGGGAGCCGGGGATGTAGCTCAGTTAAACAGCCCCTATCAGCACATGCAAACCTTAAAGTCAGTCATACTAAGTAACAAGTTGCTTGACAAGACAATTTTATTTGGGACTCTCCTTTTAACTGCGACTGGGGGCGGGGTGTGTGTGTAAAATTTCACTCTATAGCCAAGGCTGGTCTCAAACTCACTAGGCAGCCCTTGTTGATGTTCACATCGAACTCCCAAGTCCATTCCTGCCTCGATTCCCAAACACTGAGATGACCGAAGCGGGTGACTAATCGGGTCTTCCTTTTAAAAGTAATTTTAAGTTTGTAGGTTAAAAGGCCCAACTGTTAACTTCCAAGGGGGGGGGGAGAGAAAAACTCTTTTCACACAAAACCAGGTGACCCTGTAAACTTCTCCTGCCAAAATGTCACATCTAAACTCCACAGGCTGACAGAGCCTACCGCATCCAGCCACACATTTCCCAACCACAGGGATTGGTCACCAGCTCTGAGACACAGCCCGTGACCTAGTCTCCAAGGCGCTTCCCCCTTCGGAGTCAACTTCCGCGAGGGGATGGATGGAGGGACATCCCCCCAGCTCTTCTCCTAGACATCTCGGCCTCAGGGGCTACCTTTACTCCCAGCGCCCCCATAAAAGGGTCTTGCTATGTGGCGGAGGCTGGCCTCAAACTCGCGGCCATCCTCCTGCCTCAGCTTCAGGACATCTCATTCAGAGACACCCCATAACCTTGGCCACTACCGCCCGGCAGAAGTATTTCAAAACCCCGCGCCACAGCCGCCCGCACCAGCCCTCCCCGAGACCCACCGCGGGGTCCGAATGTGACCCTCCCGGCCGCGACCACAACTCGGGACTCGGACGGGACCGGAGCGGCAGCGGGCGAGCGGGCATCGCGTCCTCCCGGGAGCCCGAGTCCCGCCGAGCTGTGGAGAACTCGGCCGGGGCGGAGAGGGAGGCCGAGCGCGGAGCTCTGGCGGCCTGGCCCTCCGCGCCCGCCCGCCTCCGTGGCGGAACGGAGCGGCCCGGGGTCAGCGCGCGCGGCCGGACGCCGCCGCCGCCACCCTGCTCCGAGTGGGGAACGCGCCTCCGTGGGGGCCCCCCGTCCCTCCGAACCTGGTCCGCGGCTCCGCCGGCGTCCGACAGCCGCTCCCAGCGCCGCTCCAGTCAGTCGGCTCCCTGCCCCGCCCCTGCCCCCGCACGCCCCGCCCCCGGCCCCACCAGCGCGCGCGCGTTGGCGTGCGTGTCGCGTCACTTCCGTGACGCTTCGGATTTCCGGGGTTTCGAGGCTGCCGGCCGGAAAAGGTGACCTAACGCTGGGGAGGTTGAGCACGGGAAAGGCTGGAAGGGTCCGGGGCTTGGGAGGTTGGCACACACCGAGTGACTCTGAGGCCATCGCTGGCGTGTCCGCGGCTCGCGAGAAAGCCGCTGTGTCCCCCTGTCCTTCCTCACGCCATGCTTTCAGCTTCTGCTTGCACTAGCCTGAGGGCAACCAGAAGCCCCGAGGATTAGCAGGAATAGGTCGTCAGAAAAGAGGTCGGAGGGAGAGATAACGCACGGCTGCCGGACGGTAAAGAGAGATAACAATCCCACTTGACAGTTGAGAAGCCACCTCACGGCCTTTGTTATCTCCCCGGGCCAAGAACCATCCGGATGGAGGAGATAAAGAGGAAGAATGAATAGAGAAAGAAAAAAAGAGAGCTCATGAGCCCTGCAAATGATCAACCCTGAACTATTAGACAGTCTCCCAGCTCTGGAAAAACCACCCTTCCTGAATGCTTTTTTCTGTCTCAATTAATGCCTGTCTTCACCTTTTCGAGAATAACCTTTTTTTTTTTCCCTCGAGACAGGGTTTCTCTGTGTAGCTTTGCGCCTTTCCTGGAACTCACTTGGTAGCCCAGGCTGGCCTCGAACTCACAGAGATCCGCCTGGCTCTGCCTCCCCTATCTTCACCTTTTCTGAGCCTTTACTTTTTTTTTTTTTTCAAGGCAGGGTTTCTCTATGTCGTTTTGATTCCTGTCCTGGATCTCACTTTGTAGACCAGGCTAGCCAAGAATTCACAGAGATCCGCCTGGCTCTGCCTCCCGAGTGCTAGGATTAAAGGTGTGTGCCACCACCGCCCAGTAAAAAGTCTTTACTTTTTTGTCCCTGGGCATTCAAATTTTGTTCACCTCTAGGAAGAACCTGGTCACCTGGGCAGGTGGCCCACAGAACTGACACTCCGGTTTGCCTTCACAGATCTCAGAACTTTAAAAGGATTCAAGTTTGAACCTGAAGGGAATTATTCCAAAAAGCAACCAGGCTGTAATCCCAGTACTGGGGAAGTGGAGACAGGAGGACCAAGAGTTCTCATCCCTGGTGTTTCTTGGCCTGGGTGATGTCGACCCTGTATGAAAATTTAAAAGGTGAAAAAGGCCAGGTGTGGTGGCATATTACTCTAACCTCAACACTTGGAGGCTGAGGCAGGAGGATGACAGCATGGAGCTACAGTGTAACCTTGTCTCAAAAAAAAAAAAAAGTGAAATGAAAGCTGTTGGTGTACCTTCCTCGACAGAACACATGTGGATGATGCGGGAGTTTTGAGCCCAAGGGGTCCTGATGGTCTAGTAGTATTTGACACAGGGACCTAGGACAGTGGACATGGTCAGATTGGCCTGGAAAATGGCTCCACACTGGATGTTTAAGGCCTATGAAGATTAAAGATAGGGGCACTTGTAGGAGTGAAGTGAAGGCAAGTTTTACTCAAGAGGATTACAAGTGAAACAGAGGGCCAAAGAGCTGGCTCGGTGAGTAAAGGCTTGCCATTCAAGCTTTGAAACCTGAATGCAAGTCCTGGAACTGGCATAAGGGTGTAAGGAGAGAACCAACTCACAGAGTTGTCCTCTGACCTCCGTACAAGTGTGGCACATGCATCCACACACAATAGCCGTAATTTTTAAAAGTTTAAAAAAGGAAAACTGAGGGAGACTCCCTATTTACTCCAGAAGAAAAGTAACACTTTCGGCATCAGTGAGCAAGGGCAGGGTTGTTAGAGGCCGTCCTACAATTTAGTCTGCTATAATCAGCTACATCAGAGAGAGGGGGAAAGGGGCAGGCCAAAAACTTGGAGGGAGAGGCAGGTGGATCTCTGTGAGATCGAGGCCAGCCTGGTCTACAGAGTGAGTTCCAGGACGGCCAGGGCTACACAGAGAAACCCTGTCTCAAAAAACCAAAGAAAACGAAAAAGCAATAATGCCTAGCATCCAGCAGGCCAGCCGACACTGACCTTGTTTCATCGGGTCCCTTGGTTTTCTCACACTTGACATCAAGCTTCTTTGTTTCTCATCCCTAGTGTTCTGGGCTTGCTAGGACTCTTTCTCTCTCTTGTTTTGTTTGTTTTTTGAGACAGAGTTTCTCTGTGTAGCCCAGGCTGGCCTCGAACTCAGAGATCCGCCTGGCTCTGCCTCCCGAGTGCTGGGATTAAAGGCGTGCGCCACCACCACCCGGCTGGTGCTTGGACTCTTAATGTTCTTTAAAACCTTAGGTGCATTTCACTGCAATATGTGTGAACAACTTGCAGTTTTCACCACAGGCGCTTTTCCTTCCCTACCTTCCATTGAAGGCTAGCTCCTGCCTGCAGAGGCCCTAGGGTCAAGCCTCAGGATAAAATAAATAGATAGATAGGTAGATAGATAGATAGATAGATAGATAGATAGATAGATAGATAGATAGATAGATAAAGAATCTGAGTATAACTGAGACCTAAAAGTTAAATAAGTTAGCCAGTGTTATACAGCATTAATAGTGGAGGCACAAACAGAACCTACTTTCTTTTTTTAAAAATTTAAATAACATTTTTTTTCATTCATTTTACATACCAGTTTCCCCTCCCTCCTCTCCTTCCTTCCCCCACCTCCCACCCTTGCTTCCCATCTACCCCACTCCCCATCCACTCCTCCTCCATCTCCATTCAGAAAGGGGCAGACCTCCCATGGGCTTGAACAAAGCATGGCACATCAAGTTGAGGCAGCACCGTCCTCCTCCCCTTGTGTCAAGGCTGGGCGAGGTAATCCAGCATGGAGAACAGGTTTCCAAAAGCCAGCTAAGCACCAGGGACAGGTCCTGATCTCACTGCTAGGAGTATTACAGAGACCCAAGCTACACAACCATCCCCGCACACATGCAGAGGGCCTAGGTCAGTCCCATGCAGACTCCCTAAATGTTGGTCCAGAGTCCATGAGCTCCCACGATCTCGGGTCAGCTGTCCCTGTGGGCAGAACCTACTTTCAATTCCCGTTGCAGGGATGTTAGAGGCAACAGACCAATGTTGTCTGCCTTGTGACATTTTCTAAAAGCCACACTTGGGTTAAAGATTTTGTGGACTGATTTTTGGAGAGTTGGAATGTTGTAGATCCGTATCTCAGACTGTCTCTAGGTCTGCTTAGTAGTCATTTATGACTCACTCTGTCTCTGACTTAATATCCTTTTGACCATCGGTGAAATCCTTGGAATGTATTTGTACATGCCAAACATAGCTTCCACCCATCCAAAAGCCGGGAATGTAAACAGACAGCGTCCGAAGCCTAAAGCAGAGATTTCCCCCACTTTGCTCTAACTCCCTACCCGGTGTCCCCACCAATGTGTTTGGCAAATGCATTCGTGAATGATTTACTCAGTGACCATGAAAAGTTCACATATGATGGTGCATGCCTATAATCCCAGTACGTGGGAGGCTGAGGCAGGAGGATCGGAAATTCATCATCAGCTACATAGTGAGTCTGAGGCCAGCCTTCTCTACATGAGACCATATCTTTTTAAAACAATGTTCATGTAACCACTGCCATGGTGAGTACATCGTCTGGGACCATCTGGACAGTGCTGAGAAGGCCATGGTCACTCACATTTGGAGTGAGTGCTGTGCTGTGTCCACAGGCTCAATACAAGACGCCAGGTATGGTGCATCCGAGTGCAGTCACCAAACCCCAGCCTGAGCTGCCATCCCTGATTTCAGCCTGATCATTTACCAAGTGGGCATTCCTGGGCTCCTCCTCAGCTTTTCCCTCAGTGCCTACTGACAGATTGTAAAACAAAGGTGCCTTTGCTGAGGAGTTACATTCTAGGGGACAGGTCAGTGAGATGGCTAGCTTGGTAAACACACTCAACCAAGCCTGGTGACCTGAGTTCAATCCCTGAGACCCAGAGCTAGGAGAGAACTGACTCCTGCGAGTTGTCCTCTGACCTCCATGCATGTAGCATGGCATGCACGTGTGCAAGCACACACATGTGCGCACGCGCGCACACACACACAAACGTAATGTCCTTCTTAAAAACATCTGGGCATGGCGGTAAACACCTTCACTCTGAGCACTCGGGGAAGAGGCAGGAGGAGTTCTGGAAGTCTGAAGCCAGCCTGGGCTACTGCAAATTTCCGGGACAGCCAGAGAAATTGTGAAACCCTTTCTCAAACTCAACAAAATTTTATTTTAAAATTAAAAATAAGCTGGGCATGGGGGCGCACGCCTTTGGTCCCAGCACTTGGGAGGCAGATTCAGGAGGATCTATGGGAGTTTAAGGCTAGTCTGGTGTACAGAGAGAGAGTTCCAGGACAGCCAGGGCTATACAGAGAAACTGTCTTTAAAAAAAAAAAAAGGAAACAAATAAAAACACTGTTAAATTCTAGGTGGTGGAGTCAACAAATGTACATTAGCTGGTGATGTGTGAGAGAAAATGATACAGGGAAGGGAATAATGCGATGGGGAAATTTGCCTTTGGGGACTGGCAACCATAGCACAAGCTGGTAATACTCAGGTGGCTGACGCGGGAGAATTGTGAGTTGGAGTCCAGCCTTGACTGCAAAACAAGACTCTGTAGGAAGGAAGGAAGGGCGGTAAGTGGACAAGTCCAAGGTCAGCATGGGAAGGAACTAGCTGGAGCATGGACCCTGGAAGTTCTGACTCATTGAGGCCATTAGTGGAACAATCTACCCATCATGCCTTTATCGTTCCTCTGCCAATTTTGATGTTGCTTATTGATTTAAAGGGGAAATGATCATGCTGCGTACTTTCTGCTCCAGTCACAGATGGAAACCTGTTACTAAGTTACTATCTCATATCTTAGTTAAAACACTGGCTTAGTACCAAAAATGATTAATCTGGATGTGCTCATAAACTTCCATTGCCCGGTCTATTTTTTAAATTTAATATTTATGGGTGTTTTGCCAGCATATGTGTCTGTGTTCCACATGCATGCAGTGCCATCAAAGGCCAGAGAGGGCATCAGATTCTCTGGGACTGGGGTTATAGATGGTTGTGAGCAGCTGGGAATTGAACCTGGGGCCTCTGGTAGAGTAGCCAGTGCTCTTGACCGATGAGCCACCTCTCCAGCCCCCTACCCCATCTTGTCATTGGTGTGATTACAATGTCTGAAGATCCACATTTTCTTGTTTCATCTTACACTTGTATCCACTGGCTCCCTTTTTCCCTCCAATTCTGTGTTGGTCTAAATCACAAGTTGGGTAGGAGGGAAGGGGATAGACAATTATCTTGGGAAAGAAGGTAATACGGAGTTGGTCTCATGACTTCACCTGGGAAGGCATGAACAAATGTCTCTTCACCATAGATAGGGCACAGACAACAGACCAAGGAAACCGTCCCATCCAAGCCTGCCCTGCTGAACCACTGTGTTTAATTACGAATACTTAGAGTAGCACAATTTATGGACAGCTACGATACTAAAGAAGGGACCCACAGCACACCCTCAAGCATTTTTTTTTTTTTTGAGACGGTATCTCTAATATCCCAGGCTGGCCCGAAGCTCATTAGATAGCAGAGATTGACTATAAACTTCTGATCCTCCAGCCTCCACACACACACAGCCTCTTGGGGTTACAGGCATGGACGGGCCAGAACACATGGCTCGAGGCCTGTCCTTGGCTGTGGTTGACATCATATATTGTGTTCAGTACAGTGTACTATTTCTCCCAAAGCCAGAATTCAGGGGCTCAGGAATTAAGGGAACAGAATTCAGAGTAGGCCACTGAAGTTTTGCCTCTTGTCCCCAATGACACCAAAGCTGATTCTTTAATATTTTAGATTTGGCCTCAGCTCTTTATTTCTCAGTGTCTAACTAGCAGCCCCTGCTCCTATCCTGCAACCACCCTTGTAAGGCACACAGCTATGTAGAGGGACACACCCTCACAGGCCAGCTCAGTTAGGTCTGTAGTAATTCTGCACACGTTACTCCAGGGCTTTGACGCCATATTTTTGGGACGAGGCCCTCAGACCAGCAAAGCCTCAAGTGTGGATGATGGATTATCCCCTAGTGGTCTTCCCGGGTCTGATCTCAGAACACAAACTCCTGCTTCTTGTGGCCTCAGAACTGCACAAGCGTCTACTAGAAGTCGAGGCTTCCCTAGCCCTTCCTTTTACTTCCCCTTCAGATACATTTGTATTATGTCAGTCCTGTCTCTCAGCACTGTGAGGGAGGGGACACAGTAGAGAGGATTCAAGTGTCAATTTTAGGGTACTCTTTCGTTTATAAGAGGTGATGGTAAGATAAAGAAAGACTCCAGATTCAGGTGAGGAAATACCATTTGCTAGGCAAGGTGTGGAACTGGGAATCGGCCTGAGGCTTTTCTGTATCATGTCTACAAGCTGGTTGGATCATTTAGAGGAAGTGCAGCCATGTGAAGATAGACTGCTGAAGAGCAGAGTTCTCAGGGTTCTTGGGGTGAACTAGGGAAATTCAAAGTCATACCAGAACCTTTGGGAGGATCATGGCTGAAAAGATGGGCCAGTGATGAGGAGTTCTTGTTCTTGCTGAAGATGGGGGTTTAGTTCCTAGCACCTTCGGCCCTCCTGGGAATAACATGTGTGTATTTATGTGTACCGCCTGGCATCCCTGGAGGGCAGAAGAGGGTGTCAGGTCCTCTGAAACAGGAGTTATATATAGAAAGTTGTTGGCCTTCATGTGGGTGCTGGGAACCAAACACCCTTTCTGGCTTCTGGATGTAGAAGGTGCACATGTAGTACACAGACACACATGCACGCAAAACACTCATTGCATACAAATATTTTTATTTATTTATTTATTTATTTATTTATTTATTTATTTATTTATTTTTGGTTTTTCGAGACAGGGTTTCTCTGTGTAGCTTTGCGCCTTTCCTGGAACTCGCTTTGGAGACTAGGCTGGCCTTGAACTCACAGAGATCCGCCTGCCTCTGCCTCCCGAGTGCTGGGATTAAAGGCACACAAATATTTTTAAAGAGAAAATAAAAGCCATGTGGTGGTGGTGCATGTCGGGAGGCAGAGGCAGGTGGACCTCTGTAAATTCAAGGCCAGCCTGGGCTACAGAGTGAGTTCCAGGACAGCCAGGGCTACATAGAGAAACTCTGTCTCAACCCCCACCCCCTAAAAAGAAGAGAAAAAATACCCGGAGTCAGGCATGATAGTGTACACCTGTGATCCCAGCATGTGGGGGTCCAGGAGTAGAGGCAGGAGGATCACTGCAGGTTTAAGGCCAGCCTGGTCCACTACGCAGCAAGCCCCTCAGCCCTCTATGCTGATGAACTAAACTTTCCCCGAGATGAGACAGTAAACGGTTCCTCCTGTACGGTGTTCCTGGCAGGTGTTTGGCTGCAGAAGTGAGAAAGGGAGTGGATGCAGGAAGCATCCGGGGGCTCAGCTAAACCAAGAGGTGTCTGTAGCAACAGCTGAAAAATTTCAGGCGACAACGCGAATGGATTCAAGATACTGGTTGGAGATGCCCGTGCTCCACAATGGGCTATTATAGGAGAGAACGATGACTTCCAGGGTTTTGCCGGCTTTGGTGGACAGTGCAACCTGAGATTGGGAAAACTGATGAAGATGTGTGCGGCAGAGAGGAGTAAAGAACATCCTCTCATAAGTAGACACAGATAATGTGAATACATCATTCAAAGCTGAGGAAAGCAGCCTAGGCAGGATTATAAAGCTGGGTCAATCAACATAGAAATGTGATAGTTATCAACCCGTTGTCCCTCAGCTGCAAATGCACCTCTCACTGCTGTTTCAAGAGGAGGGCGATGGAAATGGAGAAAAAAAATGTGATGTTCCTCTTTGTCGGTAGTGGGCGCTGGCGATCCAGGGAAGGGGACAGGCATTTATTTACCTTCTTGGGCATGCAGCGTCCAGCACCAGCACCTGCCCGAATGCTGCCCAGCCACATTAACCAGCACTCTTCTCCCATGGGTTTATTCTGAAGCGCCCCCAAGCAGGCATCCGAGGACTTCTCTGCCACTGTGTAAGCCATGGCTGTGACTTCTCCAACAAGAGCTGGACCTCAGTTTTGGAGGGAGAAAGGAATTCTTCCCTTGATCTCTAAGCCAACTCTAGGGCAAGGATTTTAAACTCTCAGCCCTGACCCCTAAGGGTGGGCCTTGACCTTTTTAGACGATTGGGCATATGGGTCTATGAAATAGGTAGACAAGCCAAACATTTACTGAAAACAAATCATAAAAGACTGTATTTTAGAATTCTCTGGTGTGTACAATTTTGTCACTAATAAAAGATGAGGGCAAATTTGCGTTCTAGTGAGATGGATAAAGAACTAAATCTTGGGCCGGGCGGTGGTGGCGCACGCCTTTAATCCCAGCACTCGGGAGGCAGAGCCAGGCGGATCTCTGGGAGTTCGAGGCCAGCCTGGGCTACCAAGTGAGCTCCAGGAAAGGCGCGCAAAGCTACACAGAGAAACCCTGTCTCGAAAAACCAAAAAAAAAAAAAAAAAAAAAAAAAAAAAAGAACTAAATCTTAGCTGAATACTTGATGCTGCGGGACATGGAGCATCTCCAGTGGTTTTTCAGAGTTACTACTTTGATTTTATAATAATCCTCAGTGCTGAGAACACCGCTTCACATACATACATAGTACAGAATGGCAGAATGTAGAGGTCTATTTAAGAAACTGTAGCAGGGCCAGTGAGAGGGCCCTCCTGAGAACCCCAACATGCTCAACTGACTTGAGGCTGTCCCCAAACTTCCATGTGCCATACAGGAGTGTGCCACCCCCACTGAATAAAAACGAAACACAATGGCATCAGGGTCGAGATGTGTGTGGAGGCACAGGCCTGCAGTCTCAGCTAGTGGGAGGCTAGCCTAGGCTACATAGTGAGAAGTCTCCAAAAAGAAAGTTTAAAAGGGGCGGGGAGGGGGGTAGGGTGGGAGGACACTGCTGCTGTGACATAGTAGTGCTCCCCTATCATTCACAAAGCCTGTGCTCCATCCCCAGCACGGTATAAACTAGGCAAGGTGCTACATGTCTGTAATCCAGGAAGGAAGCAGAGGTAGGAAGCTTAGGAGTTTTGGTTTTGGGGGTTTTGTTGTTGTTGTTTTCGAGACAAGTTTCCTGGAACTCGCTCTGTAGACCAGGCTGGCCTCGAACTCACAGAGATCCACCTACCTTTTAAAGGTGTGCACCACCACTGCCCCAAAAGATTAGGAGTTAATGATCATCCTTGGCTACACAGTGAGTTCAAGCCCCGCCTGGGATATATGAGACTGTGTAAAACTAAATTAATGGTGAGGCACGATGGCTTGTAACTGTAATTCCAGCACTCAGGAGGCTGAAGCAGGAGGTTTGCTATGAGTTCCAAACCAGTCAGGGAACAACATGAACCTGTCTCAACACAAATAAATATAATAAAATAAAGCAAGATACAGTGACACATACTTTTAATCCCAGTACCTGGGAAACGGAGGCAGGAATATCAGGAGTTCAAAGCTAACGTTGGCTATACAGCAAGTTTGAGGCCAGGCTAGGCTACATGAGACCAGCTCAAAATAAATTAATTAAAAAAAACACAAAAACAATCAAACTCAAAATCAAGTCACAGGCTATAATATATTAAGAGAATTGTCTTAAGTCACCCTCTGTGGATGGATGAATCATAATGTAGAGGGCAGAAAACACTAGAAATTTTGCATGGAATCTCCTTCCAGTTTCCAGTGTTTCAAGATGGTTCCAAGTCTTTCACGCA
This sequence comes from Peromyscus leucopus, assembly GCF_004664715.2. Taxonomy (NCBI): domain Eukaryota; kingdom Metazoa; phylum Chordata; class Mammalia; order Rodentia; family Cricetidae; genus Peromyscus; species Peromyscus leucopus. The sequence continues at coordinate 21,321,621 of NC_051082.1, forward strand.
CTTGGCTGGATGTTCCCCTGGTACACAAAAGCCCTGTTTCCATTTGGTGGCAGGTGGGAGGAGAGTTTTAATGATATGCCTTGGACCTTAGATGTCTGTTAGTGACTGGAGGAGGCAGGCACGGTCCCTGGCTGGGTATGTGGCCTGCAACCATAATCCTGCTTTCTCTAAAGGCTGGAGCAAGAACCTTCACTCCCAAGGGTTCAAAGCCAGCTGGGAGACAAGATGCCCTGTCTCAGAAACAGAACAAGAGACCCTGTCTCAGGAATAAAACATGAGACCCTGTCCCCAGCTTGGCACTACTGAGTGGTGACAGAGCCTTTCAGAGGCAGGGGGCCTATCAGGAGGTTCTAGGGCAGCGCTTCTCAACCTTCCTAACACTACAACCCTTTAATACAGTTCCTCGTGTTTTGGTGACCCAACCATAAAAGTATTTTTGTTGTTACTTCATAACTGTAGTTTTGCTACTGTTAGAAATCATAATGTAAATATCTGTGTTTTCCAATGGTCTTAAGCAAGCCCTGTGAAAGGGTCGTTCAACTCCCCGTCCTGCCCCCCCCCAAGGGGTCGAGACCCACAAGTTGAGAACCAACTGTTTTAGATCATTGGAGGGGCACGCCTTCAAAGCAGATTATAGGGCCCTGATCTCTTCTCATTCCCAACCTTGTGGTGAATGGCTTTGCTCCACCACAGGCTCAAAATCAACCTTTTCTCTAAGTCGATTATCTCTGGCAGCTTTTAATTTTTTCATTGTTTCATTCATTCATCCGAGTGTGGATATGTACATGTGAAGGCAAGGCCCATAGACGCTGGTACCCGAGATCAGACCCCCTGAAGCTGGAGTCACAGGTGGTGGTGATCTGCCTGACATCTGTGCTAGGGCCCAAACTCAGGTCCTCTGGGAGAGCAGGGTGCACTGATGAACCCCCTCTCCACCCCCTGTTTTTGCAGAACAGAAGCTGGCACAGGTGGATTCCAGGAACTTTGGATGCTTTTTCAGAACAACTGTGTTGGGGCAAAAATCCTTGCAGCTCAGTAGTTAAGCTGCCCTGATCCAAGCTGGGTGGTGGTGGTGCACACCTTCAATCCCAGCACTCGGGAGGCAGAGCCAGGTGGATCTCTGTGAGTTCCAGGCCAGCCTAGTCTACAGAGTGAGATCCCAACCAGGCACTAAAGCTATACAGAGAAACCCTGTCTTAGAAAAATAGAAAGAAAAAAAAAAAGGGCTGCCCCAATCCAAAGGCTACTCTGACTGTTATTTTATGTTGGGGAGTATGAGATTTTGGAAAAAGAAGTACAATTCTGGCTCCTGGAACTGGTAGGTAACTCCACAGTACGAATTCTACAGTAGCACTGTCAGTTTCCTAGATTTAGAAGCGGGCAGTCACCTAAGGAAGAAATGAAGCACACGAGCTCACAGCGAATTCGAACACTCCCAAGGTGACTGGGAAGAAGCAGCCGTCACAGGTTAACAACTGCCTTCATAGCATCCTACTCACATGTGCTCTTTGTTTAGAAGTCCTGTGAGCGGATAATAGTGTGTGCCTGTCGTCACAGAGGCAGGGGGATTGTTACAAGTCGGAGGCTAGCCTGGGCTACACAGTAAGCACCTATCTCAAACAAAACAAAACAACCAATCAAGCAGAAACAGAGAAGGGAAATGGGAAGGAGGAAGAGGAGGGAGGTGGGGAGAGAGAGAGAGAGAAAAGCTCAAGAACAAGACAGGAAACAAAGGATACAAAGACTTGAAGGGATCCTGCTGTAAATACAACCAAAAATGAAGGTAAATCAGTTCAGAAGACACGTTCACAAAGCCAAAGGTTCACACCTTTGTGTAGAAATCCTGAGTCTAAGGGCAGTGAGCCAAAGCCAGACCTGGAGCAACTGAGCATAGAGCCCAACTCTCCCAACACCACAGGTCCCCGGAAGAGAGGCCATATCCTGGCCACCACCACCCCCAGACACACGGTGAAATGCCCAGTGTGTACGTGCAGGGGTGCAGCTCCACTAGCTCAGGCTTTCCCAGACCTAGGGCCCAGCCAGCAAGCCGTCACTCACCGTGGAGGTCATCCTGAACTCACTGTCGCAGCAGCAAGGTCTTCCTCCACCTCACAGGCACAAGGACAATCAATTAAGGTCAAGGTGGAACCCACAAGGGACCCCAGAACTCAGCAGTGGAATACCAAGGTGAAGGTCAGATTGGGCTCCATGAGAGCCTGCTTCAAAAGAGAAAAAGAAAAACAAACAAAAAGCGCTAAGAATTGAGGGGCCCTTTAGTGTTCTGAGCTTAAGGTTTCCTTTCAACTAAGAGTCACGGTTTCCAGAGGCCTTGAACCATACCAGCTAAAGCTGATTGAACAAAAGGGAATACCGTGTGACACACTTCAGTTCCTAATGCCACCATGACAAATGAAGAGGTGTTGGAGAGGCGGGAAAGACAGAGAAGTGAAGGTGTGTGTGTCTTTTTGTTTTTGTTTGTTTGCTTGATTTCGTGTTTAATTTTCTTTTGAGGGGGTGCTGCATGGGGAGGGGAGGATATGGAGGGACTGGGGATGACCAGAATTAGGATGCATGATGTGAAATCCCCAAAGATGCAATAAGGAAATTACGTTAAATAATAATAAAAAAAGGTGGTGGTGGTGGTGGTGGCGGCGGCAGGTGCACACCTTTGATCCCAGCACTCGGGATACAGAGGAAGGAGGATTGCTGTGAGTTCAAGGCCAGCCTGGTCTACAGAGCTAGTTCAAGACAGTCAGAACTGTTACACAGAGAAATCCTGTCTCGAAAAACCAACCAACCAAACAACCACACACACACAAAAGGTCAGGGTTTGAGCCCGAGGATATGGCTTGGCCTTAGAAGACTTGCTTGGCATATGCAGGGACTGGATCCAATCCCTAGCACTGAACAAGAAAAACAAAAGAGAAGCAGCAGCAGCCTGGCATGTAATCCCTTCCTCTCCATGTAACCCCTTCCCTCCAGCAATAGAGGCAGGACCAGTTCAAAGACAAGCACAGCTACACAGGGAGACTGTCTCCAAAAAAGGAGCGGTGGGGTGCTAGAAAGATGGCCCAGTGTTTAAAAGCATTGGCTGCTCTTCCAGAAGACCCAGGCTTGATTCCCAGCACCACACACATAGCAACTCAAAACTATCTGTAACTCCAGTCGCAGGGGATCTGAAGCCCTCTTCCGGCCTCTGTGAGTACCTGGTTGGTACACACATGGCTCAGACAAAACAGGCATCCACATAAAAATCTGAAAAGAAAAAAAAATAGCCCAGCGTGGTGGTGCATAGACCTTCAATCCCAGCACTTGGGAGGCAGAGACAGGTGTATGTATCTCTGAGTTTGAGGCCAGATCCAGATATTTAAGACCATTGTTAAAACAACAACAACAACAAAAAAGCCTGACTATAGTCAGGAGGTTTCTCCAGTCCCACCCAGCCCACAGCCCCACAGTTACTTATAAAATAATCAGAGGTTTAGTATTAATTACCAATTGTATGGCCTTTGGCAACTTGCTAGCTAGCTCTTATAACTTAACCCATTTTTCATCTATAAGTTGTCATGTGGCCACGGCATTACCAGTCTGCTGGCACCTTGCATCTCCTTGGGCGGTGGTTGGCATCTCTCTCTCCTCTCCTTTCTTCTCTCTGTATATCTGCTTGGATTTCCTGCCTGCCCCTAAGCTGCCTTGCCATAGGCCAATGCAGCTTTATTTATCAACCAATCAGAGCCAAAATATTCACAGCATATAGAAAGACATCCCACAGCACCTGACAGAAATTAGACATTTGTCTCTGGCCATTCTGTTTTCCCCTGCAATGGTCCCTTTGGTCATTACTCCCTCTCACCCTTGAATGTGCCTCAATTCTGTAATAAGCCCCATCATCTTTATTAAAAAAAAAAAAAGCAAAAATCATTGGGGCACGCTAGCCCCTGAACTCCTGGGTTTAATCCTCCTACCTCAGCTTCCTAAGTAGCTGAGACTGTGGGTGCCTGGCTTAAGGAAGCTCTCGGATGTGCTTTTCAAGTTTCCACTGCTAGGCAGGGTAATGCCCAGAGCCTTGGAGGTCGCTATTGATCTGCACCAGGGAGGGCGGTCTCTGCTCGCACCTGAACCCTGGCTCTGCTGTTTGGGTTGACCTGGAAGCTCACCTCCAATGGGTAAGGTGTTATATTGTCAGTGGGCCAGGGACAACACTCAGCAAGGATGAGGCACAGCTTTCATTAACAGTCGGACAAATCAGAGATGTAAGGGGAGCAACTAGACCCGTGGTTCTCAATCTTCCCAATGCTGCAACCCTTTAATACAGTTCCTCATGTTGTGGTGACCCCTAACCATAAGAACGTTCATTGCTACTTCATAACCAATTCTGTTACTGTTAGGAATCGTAATGCCAAGATGTGATACAGGATCCCCAAGGGGTCACGACCCCCCAGGTTGAGAACAATTGTACTAGACAGCTGTGCAGCCCTGAGCACTTCAGAATCCATCTGTGTGGTCAATCCAGGAAGTGACTCCAAGGCGTGTCTGGATGAGGTTAGTCAGGGAGGTGTCACACTCTGCTTTCAGGGGGAAAAAAACAAATTCCATTCATTTCTTCAGGGGTCTTGATCTTAAACACTGAGGCTCATACACGATAATTAGAGCCACTGTTTCTCCCTTGAAAAAGAAGTGGTGATTGGAGAGAGGGATTTGTTGTTGTTAGCGACTTCTTGTGCCGGGGTGGGCACGCTCCTGTCTGAGCTTCCACAGGGGCATTCTCAGGGCGACTTCCCCTCAACTTCAAGCTAGCCCAGAAGTCCAGCGCTGGTCTCCAGGGAGAGCTAGGTTATTATTTATTATTTTATTGTGGCATCCCCAGGCCCCAGATCTAAAGCAGTGGTCAAGAGACATTTGCCAGCAAAGGAGGGATGACCTAAGTCAGTGAAGAAAGGCACATCACCCGGGTTGTAGTCCTTGATTTTAATGTCATCCAAGGGAACTGAGGCTATATATGCAAGAGTAGTCCCAGATAGCGATGTTATTGAACACAAGACCAAAATTATGCAAATGAAGACATTGGGCCCAGCTGACCTCCCACACTCAGAAGTACGTGCCTGTTCCCACGCCCAATCTGTTCCCACATTCCCAATCTAACTCTCCCCAGTACATATATATTTTCCCCAGAATTCCAAAAATATCTCTCTCCCATCCCAGTTCCCAACATCCTACCTTCAGATAAGGGAAGGCTCCCTTAAGAGTTATGGGATGGGCATCCGCTCCAGGCAACAGCATGTGCAGAAGTCCAAGAGAGCTTAACTATTTACATTACGATCAAACACGGTTTAAAAATATGCAGGACACTTGAGATTCTTCCTAGGACCAAAATGCTTTGTGTGAAAAGTGTTTGGGGCGATGTTTGTCTTAAGACTCAGCCCAGCATCGCACAACCATCCCCTCCCCCGCCACCCAGCTTGCTCTGTATTGGAGGTATGTGTTAGTACTCCAGGGAGCACTCGGAACTTGATCAGCCTGGGACACAGAGCTCAGGCTGTTGGTTCGAAATTAGCCTAAAGCCCGAGAGAAAAGAATAGGAGGTTCCTGAGGACTGTTGGCTTTCAACGCAGGAAGTACTGGGCAGCCAGGAGAACACACAGAGGTAGGCTGCGGGTGGTGATGGTTCCTCTATTACATCAGTAACCGTGATAACAGTGAAGTCTCCCCCCTCCCCCAACACACACACACACACACACACACACACACACACACACACACACCTTGGGATGTTGTTTCAATGTGGCTCTCCCTCAGTCTTCTCGGCTGTGACTCTAATTGTATTGCTTTCCGCTGTGGCTGAAGTTGTACCATGTGGTGCCATGAAACCTTTCATCTTCCCAACCAGTGAGCATGTTACCCCGGAGAAAAGATGCCCGAAGTGAAGCAGGAGGGAAACTCTAGGGCAGGCACTTGCTTAGGGCTGATTCAGCAATGAGTGGTCTGACCCCAACCAGATGAGAACCATTGATTGACATGACGCACAAAGGATGTTAAGGATGTACTTCCTGCAGATCAAGGACAAACCTTCCTTACAAGTATTTTGGTCTCAGCCTGTGCAATTGCAACTGGAAAGGGATCAGACAGACAGACAATTTCCACAGACATGACCCCTTTTATTTGGAAGCCATCCTCAGCCGCCACATACAATAGCACATTTCAGAATGGTTTCAGCTTCTCATTAGAGAGGTCCAAACAGGCTGATGAATTCTTTTATTCCATTTAAGAAAAGCCCCAAGAGAGGTGAGTAGAAAGTGAGCGTAGAGGCCCATACAGCAAAGATACACTCTGACATGATACTGGTTTTTGTTTTTGGTGGGTTTTTTTTGGTGGTGCTGGGGAGGGAACCCAGGGCCTTGTGCATAGTAGGTAGGTATTCTATCATGAAACCACATCCCAGATCCCAATATATATTGCTTTATTTTATATTCCATATTTCTATTTCACTAGTCAAGGAAGAATTGTGATTATAATAAATATATTTTTTAGTACAAAGAAAAGTTTCTGTGCTGCAAGAAAGTACAGAAGTCACTGGCTTAAAAATGCAAAGGGTTTTGTTATTAAAAAACACACATACACACACACACACACACACACACACACACACACACACACACACACAAGAAGATTCATCACATGGTCTGCCCTAATATTGCAAACATCAAGTCAACTATTTAAGACAAAAAAGGAATTGAAAGGGGAGGGGGAGGGGAGGGGACTCTGGGCTGGTTATAGAGTGTCCCTCCTCGGCCTGTTCCAGTGGCCTGGAGCATTCTTCTCACAACGACACAGAACATGTCATCCTGAGACTAAAAGAGGGGACGGAAAAAGTGTCTCCAGCAAGTCACAATGTCCTTACCCAGAATCCTTGGGACCTTAAGCAAGCAGCCTGGGCCTGGTTTTTGAGCAGAGCAGTTTTCTCTGTCTTATATTTGTGGGCTCTAAATTTCCAAGCATTGAAGGAACGGAAAGAGTCCCAGGCCCAGTTCCTAACAGCCCCAGGCTTACCTGTCGGCTCTCTACTCATATGGACACCATCCTCAACAGTATGCGTCACTAGCTATTAAAAAAGAAAGGAACAGAGCCAGGTGTGGTGGGACATGCCTATACCCCCAGAGCACTGGGGAGGGGGGTAGAGGCAGGAAGGTCAAGAATATAAGGCCATCCTTAGCTATACAGCTAATCTGAGGCCAACCTGGGCTACATGAGGCCCTGTCCAAAAAACAGAAATAAAATCTATTTAAATAAAGAACTTCTTTGCTACGACAAGGCCAGAGCCATGGTGTTGGGCTAAGCGCCAAGCAGGGGCATCAGCATCCCAGAAGATGCTATTATTTGCTGAGGAGAACAGAGAGAGCGGGTGTCCTGGAAGATGACTGCTACTCTCTCCCTCTGGGACCTCAGTCTCTACCTCTGTTACACTCCGAGTGAAGCACAAATTCAAAGCCATGTGTTTCCGCCAGAGCCCGGGGAAGCCACTGCCCTCCACCTGTGTGCAGGAATTTAGCTCAGTGCCCAGGCCTTGGCCTTCTAGTTCTCGGAAGCACATGGATGCTCTTAACCCCCGAGTGCCTCACTGGACCACTCTGATCCTACAGGACTGATATTGGTGGTGCCGCCCTTAACAACTCCTTACATTAAAGAAAACGTTGAATTAAAAAGAAAATCCTACCCAGGAATGGTCAAGGACACCCATGATTACTCACTGTGCAGCCTGGACATGCAATGCTCTCAGAGGAGAGCTACACGACTCTCTCTTTAGGGGATCCGTGTTGCACCCTGACTGAAGAGAAAGAAATTCTTGTGGGCTGTTTTCTCTTTCTGAAACAGGAAGTAGAACACATAAGTCTACTTCCATCACCTTCAGCCCCCAAGATGGCTGCGCCTCCAACCCAGGACTTACGTTCCTCGGCCCCGACCCTGGAGAAACAATACCAAAGAAAGAGGCTGCCCCTTCCGGCGGTCCACCACATTGGATCCTAACACAAGACTTGGCAGCCGGCTGTGTTCTCGGCCCCCCGAGAGGGATGCTACATGTCAAGAGATCTAGACTCCGTGTCTGCCTGACTTGGGGAATCGTCAGTCCTGTGAGAGGATGACTCTGCAAGGAAGGTAAAGCCAAAGCCCCAGGGCAGGGCTGTAAACATTGTTTTTGTTTTTTTTTTCCTAAGGCCCAACTGGTACATGGCTTTGGCAGCGGTGGTTAATCTCAAAGAGAAGGTGACAGGCATGTTCTGGGAGCACAGGATGTATCTTTCCACATCTAACACAAGGTGCTTCAGGCACCGGAAGAGCAAGGAGCACACTGGGAGGGAAGGGACTCTCTCTTCTTTGGCCAGGGCTACAGGGTGATACTTGGGTAAATCCCCTACCCCACTCCTTATTCCGACTAACACCCCGGGCACAGGAATGTTGGGGCGGGGTGAGAAAGTGGCGACACCTCCTTCAGTGACAAGGCTCTGCCGTGGGCAGAAGCGCTCCCGCACAGTGTCAAGAAGGTATCGAACCTCTCTGGACTCCCAGTGACGTCCTCACTAGGTCCCGTGGCCTCCAGTGAAGACCGCCGCCGCCGCCATGCCTCGAGGAAAAGACCGGGTGAGAGCAGACTGAGTCCCCGAGGTGGCGGAGCCAGGGAGACAGACGGCAGCAGCCCCCGAGCCTCTGCATCTGTGCCTCAGCACGCTGTCCTCACCTCGGCAGGTTCTGGGACAGTCAGCAGCTCCTCTGGGGATCAGACTCCCGGAGCCACCCCAGAGGATGGACGGACAGCCTCCTTCATGGGACCCTTGCCTAGCAGGCCTGCTCACCACCACGTGATTTTGAACTCATAGATGGGGCGTTTGCAGTAGTAGTGGTTGACCAGGTGCTTGTCGCACACCCCGATGCACTGGTGGTCCACTGTGAGGCCCTGGGCTGACAGGTCCGTGACCAGACAGTGCAACAGGTCGTACACGTCAGCCACTGCCTCCCAGGGCCCGAAAGACACGTCCACTTCACAGTGGTGCTCAAAGAGCTGTCCGTCACTCTCGCTCCGCTCAAAGCGCAGGGAGTTGAGGAGCGGACACTCGTAGGGGGTGATGGGCATCTCTTCCTTGAAGACACAGACTTTGAGCTTGGCAAAGCGGGCCTTGCGCTGGACTGCGCGCAGCCGGGCAATCTCCACGATCCGCTCCAAATGGTCTGCAGGGTTTGACGACAGCCGTCAGTGGACGGAGGTGGAATAGAGGGGACAGACAGACAGACAGACAGACACACACACACACACACACACACACACACACACACAACAGGGACATACACCCAGTGACAGGAGGCAGAGGGGAAGAGGCTGATTTCACAAGGGGACTCCACGGACTCACAGGAAGGGCACCCTTCAACAAGGCCCAGTTGCTTTCCAAAGCTAGGAAACCCACACAGGGTGAGGGCAATCCTCTTAAAATTGGATCTGCCGGCAGTCCTGGGAAGACTGTGGCGGGTGTGTGTGTGTGTGTGTGTGTGTGTGTGTGTGTGTGTGTGTGTGATGTTCTTCCCCACTTGAAAAGCCCCAGTGTCACTGAAAGAGGGGAAGGTTTCCTCCTAATCTGGATGCATGCTGGACCTAGCCACTGTTGGGAAAGGCCTAGGATCTGAACGAAGCCTCTGCCACCCCCTTTTCCCAACTGTGCAGGCCAGCTGACCTCTCACCTTTGTAATAGGGCATGAGCCCCAGAAAGGCCTGGCGCACCTTCTCGCCCTTCAGAGGCTGCATGTTCTCCAGCTGCTCCAAGAGGGGCCCGATGGCATAGTACTGGGCCTCTTTGTGCACCGCCCGCACGTGCTCCCGGGGTGGCAGGTCCCCCGACCGCAGGAAGTTCAGCACATCTCTGTGAGGAGAAAGGGTGAGAAGGAGATAAGGACCACGGGGCTTGCGGGCGGGGTGCCAAGGTGGCTAGAGCAGAATGGGGGCCACACTGCCAGCTGTATAACACATGACCTTTGTGTGCCTTGGTATCGTCACCTATAAAATGAAAGAAAGTAAGAACATTACCTCACTGGGCGGTGGTGGCGCACACCTTTAATCCCAGCACTCTGAAGGCAGAGGCAAGCGGATCTCTGTGAGTTCGAGGCCAGCCTGGTCTACAGAGTGAGTTCCAGGACAGCCAGGGCTACACAGAGAAACTCTTTCTCAAAAACAACAACAAAAAAGTTCAATCATAACATAAATGCATGTATAATACAATAATTGTAGCTTTACAAATCCAGTATTAACAACAACAAAATTCTACTTGTCTCACATCCTTACCAGTAGTAGTATTCTGTAGCTATGTGGAGAAGACAAAATACCAAACAACTCAGAAACTAACTGGCTTCACAACTAAGTAAAGCCATATTTAGTTTCTTAAAGTACATGGTCAGTTCTTTTTTTCTTTGTTGGTTTTTTGAGATGGAGTTTCTCTGTGTAACTACCCTGGCTGTCCTGGAACTCTCTCTGTAGACCAGGATGGCCTCAAACTCACAGAGATCTGCCTGTCTCTGCCTCCCAAGTGCTGGGATTAAAATCATGAACCACCACCCAGAATATTCAATCCTTCTAATCTTCTTCAGATTCTTTAGTTAGTGCTGAGAGTAATAATACTCAGAACTATTGTCAGTAGTTATGGGAAGACAGTGAGTAAACCCCCAGATCAATCTGTTACGTCAATAATTAATCTAAACTATAATGCAACAAGAGCTAACACTATTTTTTGGTTTTATTTTTGTTATTTTGTTTCTCAAGACAGGGTTTCCTGGATCTCACTCTGTAGCCCAGGCTGGCCTCAAACTCAGAGATCTGCCTGCCTCTGCCTCCCGAGTGCTAGGATTAAAGGCGTGTGTCACCACCTGACTTAACACTAAGTATTAATCTGCGTTAGCAACTAATCATGTGCATTTGGTTCTTTTAATTACATTATAGGGCAGGTTCTTAGTTCCGGTCTATAAATGAGGCCCCCCGGGCCCTAAGAGGTTATGGAAAACACTTGTTGAAGGAGCCACAGCTGGCAAAGGCTCAGGTCCAGACACACCTGGCTCCGAGCCTACAACCGCAATGGACCTGACTTCATGAGAAGCAGTCAAACCAAAGTCCTGTGTGCACAAGGAGGGACTTCTCCAGAAGCCCTAGCAGCCCCCAGGACGGCAGTGTGGATGCATGAGCTACAGCAGCAGACGTGTGTGTTCCCTTTTTAACGCCCTGACCTCACACTCTGAATCTTTGGAAAACTCCATCTACTGCCGGGAGACCTCCGGCATCCCAAGCACGAAGCATCCCAAGCACGAACGCCACTACATCCTGCTTTCTGCTACAGTTTTGCCACTTTCCAGCCAAGGCCAACAGGGCACCGGCATATCTAAGCCTTGATTTGGATCCTGTTCTCCCTCCCTACAACCGTCTTAAAGATCTTGAGTTCACTGTTTGGTTTCAAGCGTGTGAATATGTGCACAGAGGACAGGCACACGGTGGAGGGCAAAAGTGCCAGATCCCCTGGAACCGAAGTTACAATCTACAGAGAGCGACCTGACGCAGGGGCTGGGACTTGAACTCAGGTCGTCTGCAGGAGCAGTCCACACTCTTAACCACTGAGCCATCATCCCTCTAGCCACCCCCACCCCCTTGAATTCAGTCCTCTGGGATCTTCAATAAACCCTTCTGAGGGCTGACAAACAGAGCCCTGGGCAAGGCCCCGCTAAGAGCTGCCAGCTGCGGCCAGCACTTTCCTCCCCAAATGGCCTGCAAACAAAAATCTTTTTATAGTTACAGAGTGGTGTGACACTTTGTTTTCTCACCATCAGAGGCAGCTGAGAGCCCACTGGGGAAAAGCAGACACTGAAAAACAAATTATTTGGCCAGAGGCTCCTTTCTGAGGACAAAAATGACCCTTGTAGGCCAACCTTACTTGAAGGTCAACACAAAGATGTATAGAGCAGTTGAAGAGTTTCTGCTTCCCCGGCCAACAGTTCAAGGTCAAGCCAATCCTCCCATCATCTCCACAGTTAAGACTGAAGGAACAGAGCCCACCAGACATCTATGTTGTGGAATATTATTTTAAGATGTGTTATATTTGTTTATGCTGTCTAATGAGGCAATGATGTGCTGCATTCTTTTATGTTGCATTTGTTTAGCTCTGTGAAGCTGTGTGACTTGCCTGTCTAAAACTCCTGATGGTCTAATAAAGAGCTGAACAGCCAATAGCGAAGCAGGAAAAGGATAGGCGGGGCTGGCGGTCAGAGAGAATAAATAGGAGAAATCTGGGAAAAAGAAGAAAGAGCAAGAGAACAAGGAGAGGAGGATGCCAGGGGCCAGCCACAGAGTAAGAGTGAAAGAAAGATATACAGAAGTAAGAAAAGGAAAAAAACCAGAGGCAAAAGGTAGATAACTTAAAGTTAAGAAAAGCTGGTAAGAAACAAGCCAAGCTAAGACCAGGCACTTAAGTAAGAATAAGCCTCATTGTATGATTTATTTGGGAGCTAGGTAGCAGGCCCCCCAAAAGAGCCAAAGACCAAAGAGTAGAAGAAAAAACCAACAACACAGCAACAATCATTTCTCATATCAACAAGGAAATTGGCGGCTGGAAGGATGGCTCAGCGGTTAAGAGCACTGGCTGTTCTTCTAGAGGACCCAAGGGCAGTTCTCGGCACCCACAACGGCAGCTCACAACTGCTTGAGACTCCACTTCTAGGGGATCCAACATCCTACTGCGGCCTCTAAGGGTATCCACATACAAGTGAAACACACCCATAAATAAATCTTAAAAAAAAAAAAAAACCGCTGGCCGGGCGTTGGTGGCGCACGCCTTTAATCCCAGCACTCGGGAGGCAGAGCCAGGCGGATCTCTGAGAGTTCGAGGCCAGCCTGGGCTACCAAGTGAGCTCCAGGAAAGGCGCAAAGCTACACAGAGAAACCCTGTCTCGAAAAACCAAAAAAAAAAAAACAAAAAAAAAAAAACACCGCAATGAAACTGAGACAGTATAAGGTTTGTCAGAAGTGTTTTCATGGGAAGGTATACAAATCACATATACATTTCTTTAGGAGATATATATATATATATATATATATATATATATATATATATATCAGATATATTGAGGCTGTGGGGTGTGTGTGTGTGTGTGTGTGTGTGTGTGTGTTGTCGTCATTATTAAAATCCCAGTAACAATACAAGTTGTTTGTTTGTTTAAGGTTTTCTTAGCAAAGTGAAGGCACAGCAATCCGGCATCAGCCTTTCCTTCCCCTTTTTTTGTTTTAAACCACCGCAAGCCTCAGAGTCACAGTTACAGACCATGCCCTCTCCCTGTTGAGGAGGTGGTGGTATCTGCTGAGTGTTGAGTCAGGGTCTTGTTATAGAACCCGAGCTGGCCTAGCGACACCTGTAATCCCCGTTTCCACCTCTCAAGAGCTGAGCTTATCCGCCGAGTGCCACTGTGCCAACACACAGGGTATCACTGAGCTCCAGGACCTAAATGTAAAGGTTTTCCCCAGACGTTTTTTTGACATTCTCTGACTCCTAGTGCATCCCTCTCCATATAGATAATGACTCCCCAAGTCTCAAACTGAACAGGATGGAACAAGTGCCACAAAGTCCTGCCAGTGCACGGTGGTGGTGCTCGCCTTTAATCCCAGCACTTGAGAGGCAGAGGCAAGAGGATCTCCGAGTTCAAGGCCAGCCTGGTCTACAGAGTAAGTTCCAGGACAGCCAGGGCTACACAGGGAAACCCTGTCTCAAAAGAATTTTGTTTTTCTCTTGCTATCTCCAACTCCTCTGGCAAAGCAACTAAGCATTTTAATGCAAGTCAATAAGAACAGTTATTAAATTCCACCCCAGGATATCTCCTCTGGTACCCTGGAATACGCCAACACCCAAGACGGAATCCCAGGCTACCGGCTTGCTAGGACTATGGAGCTGATGGTAAAGGAAGAGACATACCCGAAGTGTGTGCCATCTCGGTCAATGAAGTACCGGCCCTCGGAGTCTGTGGGGATGTAATGTCGCCCGCTGAACATGGCAGCCAGCATGGTGTCTTCATAGCGCCGCAGGGTAGACAGGCGTGTGGTAAAGTGAGCCCCTCCAATGTTAAGGGGGACGACCTCAGGAAACTGGAAAGAGACCACCACAGCTTTCAGACTGGCCAAGGTAACGAGAGCAGGGCTCCTCCATGGCTGTCTGCCTAGGTCTGATTAATATCGCACCGGTCACTTAGTTACTCAGTCTCAGGGACCATCTGAACACCGTCTTTTTGTCCTCTTTCCTTGAGCATCAACCACCAAGTCCTGCTCGTTCCGCCTGATAGCTCTTAAATCAGGTCTCCCTTCAGCCCAACCCCACAACCTCTGCTCAGCATCTCTACATCTCCTTCCTGAACTCAGCATCTCTACGTCCTTATTCATGCTGTTTCCTTGGCCACCAACGCTCTTACCGGCCTCCTCCTGTCCAGCTAGCGAATGAAATTGCCAAATGCAGTGGTGCAGGTTGTTGACTGTGTAAGCACCTGGATGAGCGTCGCCTGTGAACCCAGGTGTGTGCCCTTGTCTAACTTACACCAAGGCACCGGAGGAATTAGCAGTATTGGTTTATTCCCTGAGTTTCTGTGACCGCTACTGCTCTGTCATCCTTTTCCTGTCCCCAAGACAGAATTATGTACATATTCCTTCATCGTGCCTTCATGACATGCCAACTAGAACGATACAATGGCAATCACTTCCCTGTGAACCCATTTTACTAGATGCCAGGCATCCCACAGACACAAAGATGGTGTGTGCTGGCCAGCCGTGAACAGAGACCAAGAGCTGGTTTTGAATGCATCGAGGCATTCAGTCCTCAATCTTTTCTTTTTATCCAGAGACTTCACATATGCTATGCTGGAGCTCTACCGTGGAACTTCGCCCTCAGCACCCCCAATCCTCAGGCTCCACCTCACTCCATTCCTCTCCTGCTCGGTCTGTAGTGATTGCTTAGTCTCCAAGTCAACTAAGGTTCTGGTGGCAAGGGCTAAGTGAGGACAGAACAATGAGGGCAAAGGTCAGCCTTGGGACCCTCACAAGGGCCCCTTCTTAAAATGCTCGAGAATTAAAAAGAAAAAAAAAAATCTTTCAGTGCTCTATTTTTTCCAAACTATATATGAAAGAACTGTCTCCAGGTCTAACTTTCCCACAAACTGCCTCCAAATCGACTAAAATTTTATCCCAGCATCAATTTTATGTCTTTTTCAATGTTATAACATCACTCAAGCTATGGTGGAAGTATAAAGTGTATATGTGTATCTAAACAATCCTTTCCCCCGTTTTCACAAATCCTTTGCTTGAAAAAACCACAAAGGACAGAGCTGGGCATGGTGGAGCACACCTCTGATCCCAGCACTTGGGAGGCAGAGGCTGGATAATCTCTCTGAGGCCAGCCTGGTTCTGCATAGTGAGATAGGCTAATCAGGGCTACATAGAGAGGCCCTGTCTCATAGGAAAAAAACAAACAAACAAACAAACAAACAAAATGGTACAAATGATGAAATAAAGCTTATTTACCTAAGACCTGCCTTACAGTAAAAACTAAACTTCACAAAGTCAAATAATGAAACAGGCAGGATTCACAATTCTAAGTAAGAACTCAACTCTGTTTTTGAGACAAAGAGTCTGACTTTATAGCCTTGGCTGTCCTGGAACTCACTATTCACACCAGGCTGGCCTTGAACTCACCACGCCCAGCAAATTCAACTCTTACAGTGCAAAGCACCTTCTGCTTTTCTCCAGAAACCCTAAACCCATTCTCGGTACATGTCAATCAGATCTCATTTTAGTATGATGCTTTGCACTTCTGGAGTTCTTTTTTAGAGGCAGTTCATACTAATCCACTTCTTGGTACCATATGTGAAACAAAAAAACTGAACAGAGTTCTAGATACTGCATGGAGGGATGTGATTCACAGGAAGCTGGGAGTGAGCACCTGGCCTGCAGTCTGTGAGCTGTGTGCCTGTTCCCTCAAACCACATCTTTTGCCCAATGACAGTGCACACACACGCGCGCACACACACACACAATAGCACCACTGTGTCTCTATTGGCTCTTTTCCCCGACTGCAGAGTTATGTCTAGAATTTTGCTGATTTTCACAAGTTTCCCACGATGCTGGCAATCCGGGGCTTCTGACCCCTAACGCAAAGTATTCTACAGCAGCTGCTACCTGAGAGCCTCACCCAGCCAGCCCCTTCAGACAACTCTGTCTGCTGAGTCTCCACTTCTGTATTCATCTTCCTGTTTAATCTCGAGGGTCATTTCGGGTGCAAAGTGTCACACACATGAAGGACTGCTAATGAAGCCACAGTGTGCCACAGTACAGCAACAGACGATCGAGGACCCCGATCCCACCATCTCTGCTCTAGAGTTCAAGCCTCCTTTTCCCGAATTTATCACCTTTATGTCCTCGTTCATGCTGTTTTCTTTGCCCCAAATGCTCAACCACTCATTTCTATCCATCTAGCAAATGAAATTAGTTGCCCCATGTGGTAAGGACGGTTGTTCACTGCAGGAAAGCAACTGGATGGGAGTGGTCGGCCCGCTCGGGTGTGTCCTTTTCCTAAATCATACCAAGGCACCATACAGTGTATCTGAACACAGCTTTTTCCACCACTCTCTAGACAGCTGGCGAATACACCTGGGAAACCCAGGGCCTCCTTTTGGATTGTATGGAGCATGCTATGTGCTGAGGAGTCCGGAGTCCTCCTCTAGTGGATAAAAGGTGAGATAGGATACAGGGATGGAATCGAACATCCTGGTGGCTACAGAGAATGGGAAGGAGTGGTGCAGGTGACCCCGGGCAGGGAGGACACACCTAGTGCAGGAGAAGCATCAGGGGTGGATAGCTCCTTGGGGGAGGCTCACCTCCCAAGGTCAGTTCTACAAGGCACCGGTCTCTCCCGTGCTTCCCATCACGTCCTCCCTTCCCCCCATCGCTCGGTCCAGGTACCTCCTGGGGCAGCAGGGGCAGCCCGTGCCCCGCCTGCGTGGCCGTAGGAGTGGCCGGCTCCAGGAAGTCGTCTTCGGCTTCGGAGCTGGACATGGCACCGTCCGAGTGACGGCTGTCTGGCTCCCGCCCGGTGACTACCACCATCCCTCTGGCTCTGGGCGGTGGGCGCGGCTTCGGGTAGGCGGGTGGGCGGAGGCCTGGAGAACTAAAGCCAAGCGGGGCCTGACATGACGAGATGGGCCGCCGGTGGGCGCCAGACGCCGAGGGCCTGCGCGCAGGTAGGGTGTCGTGGGTGCAGCCTCCCAAACAGCCTAACGACCACCGCGCCTACAGCTAGTCGCAGGGCTGCTGACCTAGCCGCCTCCTGCTATTGGCCGAGCCTTCGCTGGCTCCGCCCTGATTGTCAGGAGGCTCGCCCAATCACAGAGGAAACAGGTCGGCCTGCAGCCGCAGTGGCCACGGGCTTGCCCGACTCTGATTGGCTCTCTGACTAACAAGCGCGCGCGCGCGACGCCGGCCTGCTCCAGGGGTTTGGCTTAAGGGGAGGTGATCACCGAGCGCCGACCTCGATCGCAACCGCCGCGTGGCCCCGGCGCCGCAAATCGGAACCGGGCGCTTCTTGCTATTGGCCGAGATTTCGTGGCTCCCGCTGTGATTGTCAAGGACATCGCCCAATCAGAGGAGAGATTCGTTTGGCCTCGAGGCGGGGTGGCTGTTGGTCGACGGCTTGGCTTGTTCCACTCTGATTGGCTCGCTGACTAACGGGAGCGCTACCTCCCTTGGTCCAGGCCGCTCACCTAGGGCAGCGGTGTCTCTACGCGGACTTGCATTTCCCCAGCGATCACAACGCAGGGAGTATCTCTGGCCTGACCCGGCCGCCTTCTGCTATTGGTAGAGTGCGATTTAGCCCCGCCCTGATTGTTAAAGGTCTGGTCCAGCCATAGAGGAAACACGTTCGGGCCTTGAGCCGGAGTGACGGCTGGCAGCCGGCTTGCCCATCGGCCCCACTCTTATTGGCCAAATAACTAATGGGCACGCGCTCTGCACTCCCGATGCTCAACGACAGCGCCGGTCCGGGGCGCGGCCACCGCAAGGACCAACCACGCAATTGCTTCCTGCTATTGGCTGTGCCCTCGGTGGCTCCGCCCCTGATTGGCAGGAAGCTCGCTCATAGGGGCAGCGCCTCGGCCGGGTTTTCATTGGCTCTCTCATTAGAGAGCGCGAAGCTCCAGGCCACTCTGCCTTCACCGGCCTTGTGCGTCCTGGGCAAGCGCCCATCCAGTTCTAGCTGGTTTGCTCCATAGTAAAGAGAGGCCTGGGCAGGGTGTCTCTGAGGATATGTCGAGGAGGGCTGAAGATACAGGCGGTGGAGAAGATGGAAATCGAGCCCTGCAACAACGTGGCTGGCCCTTCTGGAACCACAAGGGCATGGCTGCTGTGCTAGGCGTGGACTCACACAGGAATCTGAAGAAGAAGAAAAAAAAACAACCCAGGCTTGGTGGCTCACATTTTTAATCGCAGCGACTTGGGAGGCTTAGACAGAAGGATTTCTGAGAATTCAACTCTTGTATCTAATAATAATAATAATAATAATAATAATAATAATATAACAATAATGATAGAGTTGGGCATGGTGATTCATACTCTACTTGGGAGGTGGTGACAGGAGTCAAGGCCAGCCTTGGATAGGTAGCATATTTGAGTCCATCTTGGGTTGCAAGAGGGGGAAAAAAATCCACTTACAAGGAAAAAATAAAAACCATGGAGAAAAAAAAAAAAAAAAAGAAAACCCCAAATAGGAACCATTGAGATCAATGAGTGACAGCGCCTCCTGACAGGTTGGCAAAGAAGCCCTATAGGTAGACGACAAGATGGCAAACAGAGCAGGCGCTTCACCAAGAGCAAAAGCCAGCACTCCCACACCCATCCCCTAGCCCCTCCCCACAAGCAGGGTCCCCTTCTCACTTAGACCTGCCCAGACATGCCATGGCTTTCATGATGTTATGGGTCTGTCAGCTCCCTCCTGTTTATTTAAATTGACCAATCAGATATAAGGGGATGGAGAGCCGTCCTGTATCACTAAAAGACTCAAGTCCTCCTTTAGGTTGAATTTCTGACTCCCTTCTTCCCTGGTGGGGAGTCTGTCTTTTGCTGTGCGTGTGACTTCAATAAAACGGGGCTGACTGCTGAGTCCTTGCCTTTCCTGCTTTCTCATTCTTTGGACCGGACAGAGAAAAAGAATCCATACCTGCCACTCTAGATGACCTCACCATGATGGTATCATCACCTCTGCACCAGGACACAGCTGGAAACAGGCTCTTCCAGAGGCCCTTCCCAGCTAGCCAGATGCAACACACCTCAGTCACTGGGCAACCGTGACCTCTGTTGAGGAAGGCTCCTTCAGGAAAAGCCCTGTGCCTCTCAGCAGCTCCAACAGGCTTTGTCTCCTGTTCGGGTAAACCACGTAGAGAGAAAATCAGAGATCTAATCAAAATGGCCACACTGGGAAGAGTCCTGGTACTTCCAAGTTCATTTGAAAACTGACATGAACTTGAGGTTTAAGCAGATGGATTGGGTTAGAAGAGTAGGGCTATGCATAACGAAGCAGCCCAGTCAAGGTGTGGGCTGTCTTGGTTTTGACTCTGTAAGGCGGTCCAAAGAAATCCTTTCAGCTTGAGACAAGGATTACAATCCTCTCCAGGGATTGTGAGTGGGTGTCTATTTGTGAGCATCTGCTGTTGCTAGAATCTAAGATGACTTGCAGACTTAGAACAATAACTGAACACAATGAGGAGAACCCGAAAGAGGACATTGCCAAAAGTGGACAGATGTCTCAGTCATCTTTTTGCTTTCAATGGTGAGGCGACTGGGATATGTTTAGGCAGATAACTCACGGGACAAACATGCCTATGTAGAATCAACCAGGACTCTGACACAAAGAAAAGGAGACAGACAAAATGAGGACGCTGATGTCAGTCAGGCTTTCGTGCTGCTTTGTGGATGTGCAGTACCCTTGGAAGCCAGAAGAGGGCATCAGATCCCCTGGAGCTGGAGTTAAGGTTCTTTAAGCTGCTCAATGAGCAGGCTGGGATCAGACAGAACTCAGGTCCTAGGAGAGAGCAACAAGTGCTCTTAACCACGGAGTCATCTCTCCAGCCCAGATTTTAGCTTTTAAATTACTTTTTCACTGAGTTCCTAATGTGCTCTCATACTTTTGACAGAAATGGAAAATGAAACCAGGGCATGGAGACGCAGACCTGGTATCCCAGCACTTGGGACATGGATGCAGAAGGTCCTCCTCAGCTACATAAAGAGTTAGAGGCCAAGCCGGGCGGTGGTGGCGCATGCCTTTAATCACAGCACTCGGGAGGCAGAGCCAGGCGGATCTCTGTGAGTTCGAGGCCAGCCTGGGCTACCAAGTTAGCTCCAGGAAAGGTGCAAAGCTACGCAGAGAAACCCTGTCTTGAAAAACCAGCCTGGACTTTTTGAAGTCCTGTCAAGGGAGAAAAAACAAAACCCACCAACCTAACCAATTTCCTCTCCTCCTCATGACAATTAGAGTGTTTCCATGGCAACAGAAATTGCAACCAAATTTTGGTTCAGGTAACAAAAGAATTTTATCATACATGACAAGAAATCTGAGCAGGCCCAAGGTTGGTTCACTGGATCAACTTTATTTCATTTATCCATTCTGCCAGGGGGCCTTTTCTCCCTTAGGAGTCTGTGTGAAAAAATCAGGTAGCTAAGGAGCATGGAGTAGACATTCTGACAAGCTAATGAAAATTTGAGTAAGGTGGCAATGGCCTGCAACCCCTGCACTTGGGAAACTGAGGCAGGAAGAATTTGAAGCCAGATTGGGATACATCTGAGAGATTTAAAAAAGAGTTGAAGTTGTAGTTTAGTTGGTAGAGTGCTTACCATGCACTAAGCCCTGGGTTCCACCCCCAGTGACATATTAACTGGATGATGTGGTAATCATCAAAATAAAACTTGGGCCGATGAGGTGACTCATCAGGTCAAGGCACTTGCCACTAACCTGTGTTCAAACGCTAGAGCCCACATGGTAGGAGAGAACCAACTCCTGAACGATGTCCTCCAACCTCCACACGCACACCATGGCATACATGTGCGCATGTGCACAAACACACAAAGAAATATAACTCCCAGCACTCAGGTACAAACAAGAGGATCAGAAGTTGAAGTTTATCCTCAGCTACATAGTGGGTTCAAGGCCAGCCTGAGCTATGCAAGACCCTGTTTCAAAAATGAAAGTGGGCTGGGCACTGGTGGCGCACACCTTTAATCCCAGCACTCTGAAGGCAGAGGCAAGCGGATCTCTGTGAGTTCGAGGCCAGCCTGGTCTACATAGCGAGTTCTAAACAGCCAGGGCTACACAGAGAAACCCTGTCTCAAGAAAAAAAAAAAGTGGGAGTGAGGGAGAGAAAGAAAGAAGGAAAGAGAGACAATGCATACGCAATCATTTTTATGTGCTGGAGCTCTCTTCTGTTTTCTGTCAAGAATCTCCTTTAGGAATGTACTTTCCCATTTGGTGTTGTTTATACAGTTTGGGAAATCCAAGGTCAGCAGCCTGGAGTGAGGGCTGCTGGGAGATTAGGAAGGGATAAAGGAGGCGTTCTGGAAGGACAGCTCGCTGGCAGCAGTTACCCTCCACACCACCCCAGGGATGACTTCCAGCCAGCTCACAGGGAGGCTGTGCAGAAGGGTCAGGGAGCCTCTGAGGATGGGCTGGGTGGGTCTCTTCTCGAGAACAGAGGCTGTTATGCTCTGGAACTCCCCCAAGAATCAGATAAATAAGTCATATGACATCAAGCCCTGAAATCAGGCACTGAGTTGTACTGTTTTCTGCCAACTCTCCCCAAAGAAAAAATTTTAAATGGTTTATTTTTATTTTACATACATTGGTGTTTTGCCTGCATGCATGTCTGTGTGAGGGTGTCAGATCAGCTGCAACTGGAATTGCAGACAGTTGTGAGCTGCCATGTGGGTTCTGGAAATTGAACCCAGGTCCTCTGGAAGAGCAGCCAGTGCTCTTAACTGCTGAGCCATCTCTCCAGCCTCATATTTTTTTTTTTCATTTTTTTTTTAAAGGAAAGAACCTGAGTGCCCATTCAGGTGTTATTTACTAATTTTATTTTTCCTTATGTATCTCTGTGTGTTTATGCACCTGTGTATGGGTACCTGCAGAGGCCAAAAGAGTGTCAGGTCCCTGAGAGCTGAAGTTACAGGTGGTTGTGAGCCACCCAACATAGGAGCCAGAAACTGAACTCAGGTCCTCTGGAAAAGCAGCAGGTGCTTTTAACTGCTAGGCCATAGTTCTAGTCCTTATTTTATTTTGAGACAGGGTCTGACATGTCCCAGACTTGCCTAGAACTCCCTTAGCATTCCAGAATGACTTTGAACTTGGAGTCCCCCTGTCTCCACTACAGGCATACACCATCACACCTGACTAGCTCTCCAGTTCTGGCATTTGTTTGGAACTGAATTCAATTGAACTCTTTTAGTTGGCTAGAAACCTTCAGGCCCAGGGAAATACTAGTCCCAAGGCGATATAGGATTAAAATAGCAAGAGCAGAGGTCGGCCTGACTTTCCTGACCAGAGCCAGAGAGTAAAGGTCTCTAGAATTGGCAAGTCTTTTGGTTTCTGTCATTGTAGAAAGGAAAGCAACCACAGACAAGATCGAAATGAGCATGTGTGGCCAGACTTGGCTCTCTGGCTGTCATTGACCACCCCTGCAAAAGGAAAACATAAATCCTAGTCCCATAGTGATCTCTCCAAGCCAGCTCCGTCCAAGTTGTAGAGAGGAGAATCTGTTTCGTCTTGAGTCACATTTCAATGATGTAGTTGTGAAGATCAAAAAGTCTTGACAGCATCAGTATTGCTAATCTTAACTCAAAAGGGCAGGTTATGTAATAAGTCATTAGAAAATAAACGTGTCAAGTCAAGTGGGGTGTTGTTACGTGCCTGGCATCCCAGAACTTGAGGCAGGATTAGCAGTTCAGAGCAGTCCTCAGCTACCTAGAAAATTAAACACCAGCCTGGGATACATGAGAACATCACTTTAAAAAAGAAGACTGGGGGGGGGGGGGAGAAAGACAAAGAGATGGGTTAGTATTACGTTTAAGCAGTCATGACAATCACATTATTCAAAACCACAGGTATTTTTTCACCTGTAAAATTAGAGAGTTCAATCTCTTGATTTTTTTTTCCATCTAAGGAAATGTCTTGGGACTGGAGAGATGGCTCAGCCAGCAGTTAAGAGCACTGAGTGCTTTTCCAGAGGACCCAGGTTCAATTCCCAGGACCCACCTGGGGGCTTACAACCATCAGCCCTCTTCTGGCCTCTGTGTGTACTAGCCACTCATACTGTACACAGACATAGATGCAGGCAAAACACCCATATACATGAAAATCAATAACAACTTTATACCCAGCTCATTTGAAAAAATAGGCTCATCATAGTGGACTTTTTTTGTAAACAAAACTTTATCCTTTTTGCTATTATAAAAAACAAATTTAAGATCTGTTTGTGTGAATGTCTGGCCTGTATGTATGTATATATGTATGTCTATGCACCAAATGCCGCCCAGTACTCACCTAGTTGAGAGGAGGGCATTGGATCCCCGGCACTGGACTCACAGATAGTTGTGAGACACCATGAAGTGCTGACAACAGACCGGGTCCTCTGCTGGGCCATAGCTCCAGTCCCACTGTCTCTTTTTAAAAACAGTTTTTTCATCTATTTCTTTTTCCTCATTCTGTGTTATGGTCAGAGGACAACATGCAGGATTCAGGTCTCTCCTCTCATCGTGGGGGTTCCTGGGATAGAACTCAAGTGGCCAGGCTTGACAGCAATGCACTGAGTGATCTCACTGGGCCCAACATAGACAAAGCTTTCAATACATTCTGATCCATTTCCTTGCAGGCCAAATACCATTTTCAGATCCCGAAGTCATTCCAAGTTTAGCCAACAGAGGGCGCGTTAGGCTTTCCATAGCAAAGCCAGACCATGAGGCCATTTCTACACTGTAACAAAACAGAGGCTTTGCTATGAAAACGAACCAACGTTGGCTCTTTAGTAATAACCCTGCAAAGGATGAGCCTCCTTTGTTTTTCTAACAAGATAGGCGTGGTAGTGAGCTCCTGAGACCTAGCACTTGGGAGGCAGAGGTTAGAGGAGGAAGGAATCAAAGGCATCCTTGGCTACAAAGAGAGTTGGAAGCCAGGGTGGGCTACCTGAGACTACCTCAGACAACCAAAAATAAAATTAAACATAAGCCTAATCTCTCTCTCTCTCTCTCTCTCTCTCTCTCTCTCTCTCTCTCTCTCTCTCTCTCTCTCTCTCTCTCTGCCATACACACACACACTGTTCAAAATCACGAACTACTTTGCTATGATTTAAACCTTATGGAGAAAAAGAATCATTAAATAATTTAGACCTTAAGGAGAAACAGAAATAAAAACAAGTTCTAAAGGAATAAAATGTACCTCTTTTGCCCAACTCCACATAAGGCAGTGTTCTCTATGAAAAGACACAAAGTCCCAGAAGGCTACAGTGAACGTACGACAATGTAGCAGGAGAAGCAACTGAACCCCTAGAACAGCCCAGACAAGCCAGAATTCTGAGTTCTTTAGAAATACAGATTTCTAAAGCTAGACTTGGTGACATTTTTGTAATCCCAACACTCAGGAAACTGAGGCAGGAGGATTTTAAGTTTGAGATTAGCCTGGGCTACATAGTTAAGCTCTAGACCAGCCTGGGCTACACAGTGAATCCTGTT
Source organism: Peromyscus leucopus (assembly GCF_004664715.2). Taxonomy (NCBI): domain Eukaryota; kingdom Metazoa; phylum Chordata; class Mammalia; order Rodentia; family Cricetidae; genus Peromyscus; species Peromyscus leucopus. The sequence continues at coordinate 21,346,429 of NC_051082.1, forward strand.
TCAAAAAAAACAAACATTGCTCTTACAGAGAACCAGTGTTTGGCTCCCATTGTGTGTTTTGGGGGTGGGGGTGGGAACTCACAACCAGCTGTAACTCTAGCTTTAAGGGATCTGATGCCCTCTTCTGGCCTCCACAGGCACTGCACTCATCTGTGCATGCACACACACCAAAAGACACACACAATTACAAATTAAAATCTTTAGGGCTGAGATGACTCTGCTCTTCCAGAGGACCTGGGTTCAATTCCCAGTACTTACATGGTGGCTCAAAACTGTCTGGAACTTCAGTCCAAGTGGATCCAACACCCTCTTCTGGCCATTATGGGTACCAGGCATACAAGTGTTGCATAGACATACATGCAGGCAAAAATTAAAATTTAAAAATAAATACATGAAACCAGGTGGTGGTGGTGCACACCTTTAGTCCCAGCACTCAGAAGGCAGAGGCAGGTGGGTCTCTGTGAGTTCCTAGCCTACAGAGTGAGTTCCAAGACAGCCAAGATTACACAGAGAAACTCTGTCTGGAAAAACCAAAATAAATAAATGAGTCTTTAGAAACAAAAAGACTAAAGTGACAACAAAAACTTAAACAAGCAAAAAGGAATGTCTTGCCTAGCCCATCACCTACCAACCAGTTTTTGGTAGCTGACATTATCAGCTTTGTGACTGCTTGAGCTGAGGGTTTACATATGTTTTTCTTGATTTCCAGCACTATCTTAAAGTTCTAAGGACAGTAATCTACAAGTTCTTAGCACACAATCACGTCTGTGAAATGACCAAGTCTGGAGTGGTATTTAAAATGTTCCCCTAAGTACTAACGATGGGTAAAGACAAACGTCTCATGTAAAGATGGTCATTGGAAGGTAATAAGTGGTAATTAAGACCCAGGCTCTGGGGCCAGGCTGCCTGCACTTGGGCTCCACCCCCAACATTTGCTCAATGGACAACGTTGGGCAAGATACTTTATTTCCCTGAACTCATTCATTATCTTGACAAATGTAGGTCTCAGCATGGCACCCACCCACTATCTATCATTCAGGCTCCAGCTCCAGGCAAAGTGGTTTGCACTGGGCCTTGACCTTAAAGGAGCTCTGGGTAACCCTCCTCAGAATGCCTCCCCCCAACCACCACACTGCTTCCTTACTTTTTGTTTTTATTTTTAAAAACAAATTTTAGATTTTATTTTTTTTATTTTTTTAAGCTTTATTTTCACTTATTGTTTTTTTTTTCTTTTTTTTTTTAAGACAGGGTTTCTCTGTGTAGCTTTGCGCTTGGATCTCGCTCTGTAGCCCAGGCTGGCCTTGAACTCACAGAGATCCACCTGCCTCTGCCTCCCAAGTGCTGGGATTAAAGGCATGCACCACCACTGCCCGAAATTTTAGATTTTATGTGTGTGAGTGTTTTGCCTGTGTATTTGTACACCTTGTGTGCTGTGCCAGAAGAGGCCAGAAAAGGGTGACAGCTGGGAACCACCTCATGGGTCCTGGGAACTGAACTGGGTTCTGTGCAAGAGCAAGAAGAGCAAGTATTCTTAATCACTGAGCCATTTCTTGGGTCCTTTTTTATTTTGAGAAAGGTCTCATGTAGCCCAGGCTGGCCCTGAATTCCCAATACTCCCAAGTGATGGAATTACAGGCATGTATTACCATGCCCACTTACTGTTTTTCACTTCATAGCCCAGGTTTGCCTGACCTCTATATTTGTCTCGGGTTAGTCCCATAAATTGTAAATCGCCTGCCTCAGCTTCCCAGTTTCTTCATGTTTGGCCCTATCCAGCTATCTGTTCTTCAACTTTACTCTGGTCACTTTTCAGTTATTCTATAGGGCTTCATTTGATTCTGTGAAACCCTAACTTTTCACAGATATAGACATGGTTATAAAATGATTAAGGCCACTTGGTAGGATAAGGCAGAAAAATGTCCGCAAGTCTGAAGGCTGCCTAGGCTATATAGTATAGTCCAGGTCAGCCTGGGCTATATAGAGTAAGAAAGATCCTGTCTGAAAAATAAATAAGTAGATGAATAAAATAAAATGCTTAGGGGAGTCTCTTATGTTATATGGAAGGGAAAGGTCTTTCTTCATAGAGCTCAAGAAATATATGCTTAGATCAGGGCAAGGCATAGTGGCTCACACCTATGATCCTTGCAGAAAGGTTGCTACAATTTTGGGGCCAGCCTGGACTACATAGTTAGACTGGCCTGGCCTACAGAATGAGATCCTGTCTCAAAAAAGAGCCATGAGATTGTGGCCCACACCCTTAATCCCAGCACTCAGGAGGCAGAGTAAGGCAAATCTCTGAGTCTGAGGTTAGCTTGGTCTACAGAATGAGAGCCAGGGTAGTCAGGGCTACACAGAAAAACCCTGTCCAGAGTGGGGTCGGGGTGGAGAGGAAGGAAAAAGAAATATACTTAGGCCAGAAAAAAAGATTTTATGAAAAAGGGATGCAGTGGGGTACAGAGGCCACATTATAGATTTTTGGTCAGCTGTAAGTGGGAACTATACTTCAGGAACCTAATGGAAGTATTAATATGTCATCAGGGGTGTGGAAGGTCTTGGACATGGGTTTAAGAGGAACACTAAGAAGGACTGTTGAGGTTAAGTTTACCAGAAGAATTATTAATGCTGTAGACAGACAGACAAAACATGTCACAGCTCTCAAGAAAATTGGCCCCAGTCACCGCAAGACAGACAGACAGCATGATGAGCTAGCTGAAGGGAGACATCAGGGCCTACAGGGCAGAAGTAGGGTCTCTCCCACTTTTCTGAGGATGGGAACACAATCCTGCAGCCAGGCTCTCCCATCCCAGGCAGGAGGCAGAGAATAGGAAGTAGGATGGATGCCACCAAGACCCCCTTTAGTGTTAACATCCCCAGGTCAGAAAGCTGATCATCATGGAAGCCTGTTAGCCAGGGACTCAACAGATGTCTCAGTAAGGAGCCTGTTGGGATGGAAGGAGAAGAGTGCTGGAATACTGTGGGGTTTGAGCAGCAACTGGATTCTAACATTACCTTCTTCCAGGGTGCACCTTTGAAGGTTATACCCATGCCTGGCTCTGGCCACTGTCCTTCCTGGTCAACCATACTCAACATCCACTCTCTATGTCTTCCCTCCATGATGGACTGTAAGCCAAAAAAAAAAAAAAAAAAAAAAAGACCCTTTCTTCCTGCGAAGTTGGTCACAGTAATGCAAAATTAACCACCACAGGTGACTAGTTTTAGTGCAAGAGCTAGGAGAATCTTCCTGAGGACATAGGACATGCAGAGACCTCAGGATAAGGAGGCGGCTACCGGGCCAGGAGCAGAGGGGAGACATTCCAGGAGAGCGCCAACATGTATGGAGCCTATGGTGGGATGGAGCAGAGGGCTGGGCTGGATCACAGCAGAGTGTGTACTCTGTCGGAGTTTTAAGTGGAAAGGATGGGGACATGAGTGGGACTGGAGATACTGCTTCAATGATCCGCTGTAATGATGTCATGGTGACAGATGGTGAATTTTTGATTAGGGATGGGACAGAGGAGCTGGAGGCAAGGGGATACATTCAATAAATACTTGAAGGTAGGATCAAAGGTCTTGTACTGTTGTACATGCATGGGTGGAAAGAGAAGCGGGTGAGAACAAAGATGACTAAGTTTCTGGCTGAGTGACTGGGCAGAAAGTGCGGTCGTTGGTGACGCAGATATGACTGAACCAGGAGGTGTGCAGATGGAATAATACGTAAACCATCTTGTTCTGTGCCTGGCATGTGAAACATAATCAATAAAAGTGATTATTATTGTGCACATTGTTCTGTGTTCCACAATAATGGCTTCTTGGAAACAGTATGTTCTTTGACGTTCAACATAGCATGCCAGCATCAAACAGAACAGGATTCATAGAAGAATGGCAATCGGTCTTAGAAATAAGTTACAGAAAACTTCACTAGGAAGGTGGTGCCCTCTTTAATCCCAGCACTCTGGAGGCAGAGGCAGGCAGATCTCTCTGAGATCAGTGCCAGCCTGGGCTACAGAGTGAGTTCCAGACCAACCAGGATCACAAAGAGACCCTGCCTCAAAACAAATAAATAAGCTCATTAAGAAATGATCATGCCAGGGCCTGTGGGGGGGACAGATGGCTTCTCAGGTGCATTAGGGCTGGAGGAGGGACAGATGGCTTCTCAGGTGGATTAGGGCTGGGGGGGACAGATGGCTTCTCAGGTAGATTAGAGCTGGGGGGGACAGATGGCTTCTCAGGTAGATTAGAGCTGGGGGGACAGATGGCTTCTCAGGTGGATTAGGGCTGGGGGGGACAGATGGCTTCTCAGGTAGATTAGAGCTGGGGGGACAGATGGCTTCTCAGGTGGATTAGGGTTGGGGGGGACAGATAGTTTCTCAGGTAGATTAGGGCTGGGGGGGACAGATGGCTTCTCAGGTAGATTAGAGCTGGGGGGGACAGATGGCTTCTCAGGTGGATTAGGGCTGGGGGGGACAGATGGCTTCTCAGGTAGATTAGAGCTGGGGGGGACAGATGGCTTCTCAGGTAGATTAGAGCTGGGGGGGACAGATGGCTTCTCAGGTAGATTAGAGCTGGGGGGGACAGATGGCTTCTCAGGTAGATTAGGGTTGGGGGGGGGACAGATAGTTTCTCAGGTAGATTAGGGCTGGGGGGGGACAGATGGCTTCTCAGGTAGATTAGAGCTGGGGGGGGGGGACAGATGGCCTCTCAGGTAAAGTGCCAGCTGTGCAAGTGTGAGAATTTGAGTTCCGATTCCTAACACCCATAAAAGCCAGGCTTGACAGTGGGGCAAGGCTCGATAACCTCAGAGCTGATGAAGGAAAGCCAGGCAGGTTCCCAGGGCTTGCTGGCTAGCTAGTCTAGCAGCCTAGCCAAAACCACAAGTTCCAGGTTCATTGAGAAACAAACCTTGTCTCAAAAAATACAGTGAAGGGTGAGGAGGACACCTGATATCAACCTCTGGCCATACACACACGCATGACTAAATATGTGTACATACCCCCACACCCCCAAATATAAATGTACACACACACACAAAGGGGGGAGGGAGGGAGAGAGGGTACAGAGAGGGAACCTACAGCGCAGCCCGCAGGCAGCTGGTTTAGTGCCATCTGAGGTGGTTTGTGCCTCTGAATGACTGTACTGAAAACATAACCACTCGAATGCTTCACATTGAAGATTTTATTTTGAAAAATAAAATACAAAAGTCATTAAGTTGTAAATGTATACAGTAATTTCCCAATGTCTCTAAAACAATACAATGAATTATTTAAATAATTAAGGTATTTACTATTATCCACATCAATACATTTAAACAGGTACGAGTCTTCTACAAAATACCAGAACGTGTACAGACAACCTATTCCGAACGAGAGTGCCAGTTTTGTTAACAGAATGCCATCTTTAAACCCTTCTTCTCTTGAAATGAAAGACTGGAATCTGGTAAGAAAAGACAAGACCAAGAGGAGCTGTAACAGAACTGTGTCCCTGTTGGGCTCCTTATCTTGAGGGCCATGCATGTCACTGGGCTCAAGAGCCATCACTCAGGGAGGCTGGCTGTGTGACACCCACTCAGGGACAGGAGGCTGGCAGGTGAAGAGGACACCCCACTTCTCCCAGCAGAGGACAGCGGTTCCAGAGATTTCCCTTCTGTAGAAAAGGCAGCAGTCGTCCTAGGGCAAACATAGCATGTGGTCACGGGCACAGGTCAAAGCAGCCCTTCCTGTACGGCTCCCCACCTGCTTCCTTGTTTGCGCTAGGGGGTGGGTGGGTTCCAGCAGTTCAGGGGCAGGAGGATGACAACCATGGACACAATGCCTCTGAGCGAAGGCATGAGGGGCACACCTTCCCATCTGTGATGTTTCCAGTACCTGCAAGTAACTTCACGGTACAAAGCAAAGAGCACAGGGGCTGCCACAGACCCTTTCTAATGATGGCAATGGTCGCCTGCACCCGAAGCTACCACTAATGTCCAATGTCCAAAGTCCATACTGACTTTTCATTCTGTGACATGACCTTGACAGATAAGTGGGCTCTCTGGGATCACTCTTCTTGTCAGCACACAGGTGACTGGGCCTCTGTCTCTCAGTCCCTCATACGGTTAAAGCCCCCTTCCCAACACCATCTCCACACCTACTCTACGCCAGACTCGGAGGAAGTTATATCAGTTAGATCTTACCATGGAGCTCTGCTTAGCTGCTCATCATTTCAGATAAGGAAACAGACACAGAATGAAGCTGCTTGGTGCCAGGAAGTGGCAGAGCTAATGCCAACCCAGGCTGCCTGAGGCCAGAGCTGTGCTCTCTATCCGGACACACAGCTGTCTCTGCCAGCCCAAGTGGAGAATCCCACCCAGCAGCACCCGGAGGCCTCACCTTACTGTGGGAAGTTCCAGATCAGCTACTCCACTTGCTCAGTCTGTGGAAGGAAGCCATAGATATGTTAAAATCCTTGCAGTCAGGCAAGGTGATCAGTAGAGGTGATGACTGCTCTCACCAACACACCATGTATGGCCCAAAGGATTGTGACGGCTAACATTACATTTAAGGTTTAAACTTACTATGCTTGAGAGACCAAAAAGAAAAAAAGAAAAAGCCTCTAACACCTAAGCCCCTGGCTTGTATAGGCTGTACTCTAGCAGCCCACTTCCCTTTTTCCCAAGACATTGAAGACTATTCTTAAAATTGACTGATCTTGTCAACTCTGCTGTTCTAGTAAGATAGTAGGCCTTAAGACTGACTGGTATTTCTGCTTTTGTGACCAAGTTTGCTTACTCTGCTCACAAAGATGACCAGACAACTGCAAGACACATATGTTAAAGTAAGATCCTGCCTACACCGACAGAATACATGTAATCTTATGGCTTTGCCCCTATGAGGCAGCCCTGGGCTGATGTGGCTAGGGGCTGCATCTTGGGAGTGCTCTCAGGGACAGTCCTGGCCCCATATTGGGGGCCAGCACCTAGATAAAAAGCCTCTTCTTATTATTAAAATATAATCATGGTCATGGCGAATGACCCTCTGAGCGACCCCAGACCCATAACAGGGTTTTCTCAGACTTTTAGATAAATTCAGCCTGTAATTTTCTAAAGAAAGAAACTGGACGGGCCTTTCCCACACTCCAGGGAGACTAAATCCTTGGCATCTACTGAGTAACAGGGATGCCTTTGTTCCTCACAAGCCCCATGAGTCACATCTAAGTCTATGTTAGGACATAAAATGACAGGGTGGGCTAATTATCAGAAAGATCAACCCTGTGGCCGGATGTTTGAAATGTCGAGTCAGCCTGGCCTCAAGTCAAATGCTGGGAGCTACAGTCCAGGAGCCTGTGGTTACTGCACACATGACCAGGCAGAAAGAGTGTGGACTCTGACCCCACAGGGACAAGACACATGGTTGTCTCCAGGGCCCTCCCAGACCCAGTCTGTGCACCTCTTCCTTAGTTCTGACTGACCTTGAACTCAACTATGTGGAACAGGCTGGCTGAACTTACAGCAATCCTCCTGCCTCGGCCTCCCGATTCTTGGGTTAAAAGCATGTGCTGCCATGCCTACCCAGTTTCTATTTCTTTTTTCTTTTCTTTTTTTTTTTTTTTTTTATTTCAGGGCTGAGGACCGAACCCAGGGCCTTGCGCTTGTGCGGCAAGCACTCTACCACTGAGCTAAATCCCCAGCCCCTCTTTTTTCTTTCTTGTGATGGTTTCATGTAATCCCAGAGGGCCTTGAACACTCTGTGTAGCTGAAGATGACCTGGATCTTGATTCCCCTGCCTCCAATTTACAAGGACTGAGACTAAAATTATGTGCCCACACTTGGACCATTTCTTACTTAAACCATAATCTTTCTTTTACATTTTTATTTGTTTAATGTGTATGGGTATCTTGCCTACATGTATGTCTATACACCATGTGCATGCCTGGTACCTGAAGAGGGCATCAGATTCCTTGGACAAGTAGTTAGAAGCCACCATGTGGGTGGCTGGGAATTGAACCTGGGTCCTCTGGAAGAATAGCCATTATTCTTAACTGCTGATACATTGCTATAGCATGCTTTTTCAAAATTTCTATTTTTCAACATATGTGTATGTGCATGTCTGTCTGTCTGTCTGTGTAAGAATACATACATTTGAGTGTGATGCCCCAAGAGGCCAGAAGAGACTGTCAGATCCTCTGGAGCGGAAGTTCTAGCCAGTTGTAAGTCAGCTGACATGGGTGCTGGCAATGGAACCAAGGGTCTCTGCAAGAGCAGCCAGTGCTCTTAATCACTGAGTCATCTAGCCCTGAACCACAGTCTTTCATTTTCTAAATGTGTCTGTATGAAAGATTAAACAGTCACCATAGCAACATCAAATGCTTATCAAAGCATTGAAAACCTTTTTCTTATTGTCTTATAAGACTTCTCTATATTCTATAAATCAGTGTTGTGTTTCAAAAATAGTGTCCTACTGAGAGCCTATCTTCTACCATTTATTTATAATTCTTATAGATTTTATTCTTGGAGTTGGGAACACGCCTTTAATCCCAGCACTTGGGAGGCAGAGGCAGTCATATCTCTATGAGTTTGAAGCCAGCCTGGTCTACAGAGTGAGTTCCAGGACAGCCAACATTACATAATAGAAATACCTTGTCTCAAAAACAAAAACAAATGTTACTATTGGGCTGGAAAGAAGTCTCAGTGGTTAAGAACATTTGTTGCTCTTCCAGAGAACCAGGTTTGATTCACAGCACCCACATGGTAGTTTACAACCGTCTCTTAACCCTAGTTCCAGAGGATTTGACACCCTCTTCTGGCCTCCTCGGGCACCAGGAATGCATGTGGTATACAGATATGAATGCAGGCAAAGCATGCATACCCTTAAGAATAATAATTTAAAGTTTATTATTAGTACTACTATTTTGAGACAAGGCCTCACTATGTAGCACTGGTTGTCCTAGAACTCACTATATAGACCAGGCTGGCCTTGAACTTATAGAAATCCACCTGCCTCTGCCTCCCAGGTGCTGAGGTTTCAAGGCATTCACTTTTAAAAATTGCTTGTTTACTTCTTTATTTTTGTGTAGATGGATATTTGTGTGAATGCTGTGGGGGAGGGAATGTGTGGACCACAGCACATAAGTGGAAGAGACTCAGTTCATCCCTTCCCCCTTTATGTGGGCTCCAGGAATCAAACTCAGGCTGTCAGGCTTGGTGATAATGCCTTTACCCACTGAGCCATCTCAGCAACTCTAGCATTATTCATTGTTTGTGTTTGTTTAAGATAGGGTTTGGCTCTGTAGCCCAGGCTAGCCTTGAACTTATTATCCTCCTGCTTCCATCTTCCCTGTGTTGGGAAAACAGGCATGTGTCACTATATCCAGCTATGAAAAGTTTTAATAAATAAATATTCTCAACTCTGGTGTGTAATTTGTCAGTCTCCTTCCAAGCCCCCAGACAGGGTTTCTCAAGTTATCCCTGTAGCTCTGGCTGTCCTGGAACTCACTCTGTGGAGCAAGCTGGCCTCAAACTCAGATATCTGCCTGACTCTGCCTCCCAGAGTGCTGGGCTTAAAGATGTCTGTCACCACTGCCCTGCAATTTATCATTCTTTAAATTCACGATCCTGTCTTTATGACTAAAGACATCTTTCCTTCTGAAGGACGGAACATTCTCCTGTATGTTCTACCCACTTCCTTCTCCATCTGGAGATGACATGGGTTACTTGCTGCAGCACAGGAATGCCTTCCGTTTGGGTCTTAAACCCTCTCTTGGTTTCTTCAAGTTTATCCCGCCTCTTGGATTGCTTTCTGGCTCTAATTTCCAAGGTTGTGAGTAATAGTTCATTTGGGAATTCACCCAGGGCTCTGGGATGTCAAGCACACTTTGGGCCTGGCCTAGCTCTCCTCTCTAGATAAGTAAGTGTCAGGTCTTTGAGGAGGATCAAGAATTCCTTGAGAAGACCTTCCCTTTGCCTCCAACACCTGAGGACGCATCCTAATTTCTCACTCATAACAGACCCCTAGCAAACTACTGCTGAATACATGAAAAGAATGGGAGAGGTTAAATCTATACTGCTAAGAGCATGGCTTGGATGTACTCTGAAACGCTCTGGTGTCATGCATCCTTGCGGAGGGCTGGGAACTGAGAGTGGTCAGGTCGGCCCAGCCTTCATGCCTGGTGGGAGAGACCAATTAAAAAACAGCCTGCTTACACCAGGCTTGCTGCCCGAGACACAGCTCACACAGGTACAGAAGGTGCACTTCCCCTGAGATCGTAACTGAAGCACAGTTTGAAACTGTGGAGAGTATGGACAGCAGCTCTCTAGACACAGTACGCCTCGCCCCATGCCGAACATCAAGGCTAATGCAGACAGACAGTGACGTCACTTCTCCCAGCTGTTACACAGGTGACAGGGGATGACAGGACACTATGTGCTACTTCAGGCACATCCACCACAACATTCTCTGTTTTTCTTCAGCTCAGGACACAACAATGGAATGCAAGTGAAATGAAACATTAACAGTTGCAATTAAAACTGGCTTCCTTTTTGTTTTTGGGACAGGGTCTTCCTATGTAGGCCTGGCTGTTCTGGAACTTACTATGTAGACCAGGCTGGCCCTGAACACACAGAGATTTGCCTGCTTCTGCCTCCCAAGTGGGACTAAAGGCACGTACCACCATACCTGCCTAGTTCAAGGTTGGTTTCTTGGTTTCTTTGTTGGAGTCAGGGACTCTCTGACTAGCCCTAGCTGTCCTGAATCTCACTTTGTAGACCAGGATGGCCTCGAACTCACAGAGATCCACCTGCTTCTGCCCCAAGCGGGGTAAAAGGCCTGTATCCCCATGCCCAGTAGTTTTAATTATTTTTAAAAGCATAAGGGTTACAAGCTTTGAACTCTCACCGTTTGCTGACGGCCAACTGCTGTGTGCACTGTGTATTATAGGTCTTTTGGTTTCCAATGTGAGAACACTTAAAACACCACAGATGTGAACATACTAAAAACACCAAAGGTGCCTATATTATGAATGCAAAGTAGATGCTGCAGAGACTGGGCAGCCGCTCAGACATTCTCCTTACTTACATGTGAAATACTGTGTGGCTGTGTATGCAATCAGATCTGTTATCAACAAAGCACTTCCCTAGCTGTGGAAGACCCTGAACTCTCTCAAATCACGACCGTTAGCTACCACTAGCACAGGTCACCGTCTTTTTCTATTTCCCTTACTTGTTTGTTTGTTTGCATGTTGAGAAGGAGCTGGCCTTGGATCTATAGTGATCCTCTCATCTCAGCTGACGGCTGGCATTAGAGGTATAAACCACACACCTGGCTTTTGTTTTCTTGTTTGAATTTCATTGTCTTTCCAAAAGCTTACTTTATGGAAGAGCCAGCTCTGACCTAAGAGAGGAGGAAGGAGAAGTGGTGTACAGTACCTGGGGTTTTTCTTTCAGAAAGTCAGGGAGCTGAAATTCTCCTTTATAGACCTGGAAAGAACAGAGCAGGAGTGAGTTTAAGGGAACAGGAGCCTCCTGGTGCACATCTGCAGCCACTGGGCTGCTGCTTCACTTCTGGGTCATTTGGGATGGGAGAGAAACAGAACTTAGGGAGACCCCAACCCCCTGCAGTCTACCCCCATGCTCCTGAGCTGGCTGGCTAAGAACGGGCAGGGAGGGAATCAAACTAAAACTGCCATTCCTAGGAGCTGGGAAAAAGCAAGCCACGGTAAGCTCCCTCAGAATTCATCTGGGTTTGGAGCAAGCTCCTCCTGGCTGCCCATCAATTTTCCAGTTCCAACCCTGGATTGGAGTCAACTTCAGGTTCCTCAATTTACCCAAGAGTCCTATTAAGCTGTATTAGCTGACCCTTAAAGTGACATCTACTTAAAGCTCATAGATCTTTTCTTTTGAGACAAGGTTATCCCAGCCTGGCCTTAAATGCATCATTTAGCCAAGAATTACCTTGAACTTCTAATTCCCGTCTCTGCCACCCGAGTGCTGGGATTACAGGCCTGCATCATTATGCCTGGTGTGTACAGTCCTGGGGATCAAATCCAGGACTTTTGGCATGCTAGGTAAGCACTCTACAAACTCTGACTCCATGCATATATATTTGAATACTTGGTCCCCCAGCTGGCAGAACTGTTCAGGAAGGGTTAGAAGGTGTGGCTTTGTTGGAGAAGGTCTGTCACTGGGGGCAGGCTTTGAGATTTCAAAAGACTCACACCATTCCCAGTGTGCTCTCTCTCTGCTTCCTGTTTGTGGGTTGGGAAATGAACTCTGAGTTGCTGCTCCAGTGCCAACATGCCTGCTGCTTGCTGTCATGCCAACTTTCATGATGGACTCTAGCCCTCTGAAACCTTAAGCCCAGTTAACTGCTTTCTTTTTATGTATTGCCTTGGTCATGGTGTTTGGTTACTGGAATTGAAAAGTAACTAATATGGTACACACACACACACACACACACACACACACACACACCACATGAATTTGCACTAAACAAGCATCTATAACTAGGACAATACAGTTTTGACATGAGGGCATACAGTATAACAAACCCTCCCTTCCAGTACAGTACGGCCAACAGAGGAACAACACACTCAGAATGGATAAGTAAACCAGGAACAGGGATGCATAATCCAAGCAGCTGGGAGGTAGAGGCAGGAGAATCTCAAGTTTAAGGCCAGCCTCAGCTACATAGTGAGTTAGGCCAGCACAGGCTACTTGACACCCTGTCTCAAAAAAAACTCCAAATAGGTGGGATGTGATGGTATATGCTTTTAATGCCAGCATTGGGGAAGCAGAGGCAGGGTGGCCAGGGATACACAGCGACAGCCTGTCTAAAAAAGGGTGTGGCTCATTGGTAATTTCCTAGTATGTATGAGATCCTAGCTTTAATCCTCAGGACCATTCAATAATAATAATAAATAATTAATAATAAATTATTAAACATAGTCAATGCATACAGTGTATACTCTACAGTGAAAATAATATGAATTGCTATACTACTACTACTGACAGAGATGACTCTCGACACATAATCGTGACAGTGTGTTGGGGGGGCAGATCCTAAGAAATATAGTCTTGATATTGCAGTCATTATCAGGTGTAAAGATTCTGTGATCTTTTAGTGATGTGTTGGATATACTTACTATATATATATACTTAAGCAGAGCATTTCTTTCTTTTTCTTTTCTTTTTTTCCTTTCGGAGGTAAGGATCAAACCCAGGGCCTTGCGCTTGCTAGGCAAGTGCTCTAAGGCTGGTAGGAAAAACTAATAATCAAATTAACTCAGTGGCTTAATGTAAAACAGTGGTTGCTTGTTGGTCGTGGTGGTACATATCTAGTATGCAGTACTTGAAAAGCAGAAGCAGGAGCACAAGAATCTTGAGTTTGAGGCCAGCTTTGGCTACACAGTGAGACCCTATTTCTTTCTCCAAAACAAACAGACAAATAAATATATTGCTACTAAAACACATACATACCCACTGTTTAAGTATAAAAATGTTTCAACACAGTTTGCAGCTTTGTTTCTGTTCTTTTAAGAACTATTAATGTCATAAAGAATGGAAAAGCAGTCTATTAAAAAAAAAGTTTGAGCCCGATGTGGTGACTCACATCTTTAATTTCAACACCCGGGAAGCAGAGGCAGGTGGATCTCTCTGAGTTTAAGACCAGCCTGGTCTACAAAGTGAGTTCCAGGACAGCCAGGGCTACACAGAGAAACCCTGTCTTGAAAAACCACACACACACACACACACACACACACACACACACACACACACACACACACGTTTGACAGCTGCTGGGTTCAGAATTACTGTGATAAGAACCTATACATCTGATGAGAATCACCAGATAGCTCCCCAGCATACAAAGACATGTTCTAAATGATGGTTAAAAAACAAACAGCTGGGTGGTGGTGGCACCCACATTTAATTCCAGCACTCAGGAGGCAGAGGCAGACTGATCTGATTTCAAGGCCAGCCTGGTGCAGGACAGCCAGGGCTACACAAATAAACTCTGTCTCAAAAAAAACAAAACAAAACAAAAACTAATAATAATAATAATAATAATAATAATAACAACAACAACTTAGAAATAGAATTAATTAAAAAGAAACAAGCAAACACAAACTAGGAGGAATTAAACCAAAAGGAATTCGATATTAGATTCTGTTGCAGGATATTTGATCACATTTTGACACTCCGAGACTGTCAAATAAAGTTTACTTTGAATCAGGGGGCAGAGCCAGCAACTAGCTGACTGGAATTAGCCATAGAGAAGCCAGCAATTTGGATAGAGAAAGCGCACAGGAAGGAAAGAACAGGGACTTGAGTGTGGCGCTTCCTTTTGGTTTTGGGAGGAGTAAAGAGACATGTCTCTTGTTAGGTCTCCAGCCAAAAAGCAAGGTTGCTGGTTGCTTCTCGGCCTCTCTGATCTAGCAGGTTTTCACCCTCACATCTGACTTCTGAGTCTTTGTTGGTAAATAGAACAATAGAGACTTAGTTTAAACCTACATATTGTAGCTGCAGCAGAGCGGGAGCCCTGGGACCGAAAGGCCCTCCAGGCCATGGCCTGAGTGGCCAGCAGAGTGCTGACTGCAGGGCCACTGGGCCACAGATGATAATTAAAATATCAATTCATGTGTAGCCACTAAGCCAACAACAACAACAACAACAAATCAAAATTCTTTAATTTTTTTTTATTTATTTGTGCTTGTGTGTGTGTGTGTGTGTGTCTGTCTGTCTGTCTGTCTGTCTATGCCACATGAGGAAATATGCTCAGAGGGGCCAGAAAAGGGTGTTGGATACCCTGGAGCTGGAGTTATAAGCAGTTGTGAGCTGCCTGGTGTGGGTGCTGAGAATAGGACTCAGGTACTTTGTAAGAAGAACAATCAGGTGTGATAGCATGGGCACATGCCACTAAACCCAGCACTTGGGAGGTAGAGGCGGCCAAGCTTGGTCTACACAGCAAGTTCCAGGTCAGCCAGGACTACATAGAAATCTGTCTCAAAAAACAAAACAAAACAAAACAAGAAAAAAAAAAAACAGCAACAACAACAAAAGACTGTGATGTAATAACAGAGGGGCTCAGTGATGTAGCTGCTCTGGCAGAGGACCCAGGTTTGATTTCCAGCACCTACATACTGGCTGACAGCTGTCCTTAACTCCATTTCCAGGGGACCCAATGCCCTCTTCTGACCTTGGGACATACACATGCAAGCAGTCAAAGTACTCATACACCTCAAATAGAATAAAAGACCTTAAACACGTTTTTAAAAGATTATATTACAATCTGACTGCTGTTTAGGTTACCCTACCTGCAGCACTGCTTCCCCCCATCATGGATACTGACAGGTACCTGCTAGACAGACACTATCTGTCAATCTCTAGCTGTCACATTTCCAGGTCCAGTTTCTGAACTGGGAAAGTGAATTTACATGAAAGGAAGTATTTGTGGCCACACAGCCTGCTCCCTACTACCCTCCCTGGCAACAGGCTTGCACTGTGAAACCACTCCTGTGTTCAGAGAGCTAGAAGAAAAGACCCATCTTCAGCCACGTGGGCTTGATTCTTATCGGCAGAGACCTTACCATAATGTCTGTCTCCGGTGCTGGGGGTTCAACTCTCCTTGGAGCCCTAACCATGTTGTTGTCTGCCTGTCTTTGGCGTTAGTAACTCTTCTAATAAACATCTCCCAACAAACCATCTCTTCAGTTTCCTCCTGCACCCGCATCTGAGGCCTTTCAGCTGCACCTGGTCCCATCCCTAGATGCTAAGATTATGAGTGTTTGTGGTTTTAAACTGCTAATAGGCCTGAGGGCAATGTGTTATGTCTCAGCAGATAAGCAACAGGGTTGAAATTATTATATTGCAACAAATACTTAAAATGTGGACAGTATCACCATGAAGAAGCAGGTGGGATCCTGGACTTTAAAGAGCCTACCTATGAGCATTTTAAAGAATGGGAGGGATAACATGGAGGCAGGGAGAGCTTTACCAGAGGACCCTGTTCAATTCTCAGTACCCACATCAGGGGGTTCACAACCACCTGTAACTCCAGGTCTAGAGGATCTAATACCCTCTTCTGGACTCTGAAGGTACTTGTCCTGACATGTGTGCCTGCACGCGCGCGCACACATACACACACCATTAAAAATAAATATATCTTTAAAACGACAAAAAAAACCCTCTCACACATGTCCTTGAATCTTTTAAAAATTTATTTATCTTCCATCCCAACCACATTTTCTCCTCCCTCCTCTCCTTCCATTCCCTCCCCTCCCCTCCCTCCCACACATCCCCCCCCCCAATCCACTCCTGTTTCTGCTCATAAAGGGGCAGGCCTCCCATGGTATCAACAAAGCATGGCATATCGAGTTGCAGTAAGACTAAGCACCTCCCCTTGTATTTAGGCTGGGCAAGGTGATCCAGTATGAGGACTAGGTTCCCAAGAGCCAGCCAAGGCATTAGGGACAGCCTCTGCTGCCATTGTTAGGAGTCCCACAAACAGACCAAGCTGTACAACTGTCACATATATGTAGAGGGCTTAGGTCAGTCCCATGCAGGATCCCTGGTTTCTGGTTCAGACTCGGTGAGTTCCTATGAGCCAGTTCCTATGAGCTAGTTGTTTCTGTGGGTTTTCCTGTGATGTTCTTGCCCCCTCTGGCTGCTACACTCTTTTCTCCCTCTCTACAGAAGGATTCCCTGAGCTCGGCCTGATGTTTGGCCATGGGTCTCTGCATCTGTTTCCATCAGTTACTGGATGAGGGCTCTCTGATGACAATTGAGGCAGTCACCAATCTGGTCACAGGGGATGGCCAGTTTGGGCTACATATCCACTATTGCTAGGGTCATCCTTGTAGATTCACGGGCATTTCCCTTATATCCAGTTTCTAGCTGACCCACAAAAGCCCCCTTTCCAGTCATCTCTTCTAGTGCTGTCCCCTCCACCCCCCCCAACCTGACCCCCCAAGTTCTCATGGCCACCCACCCCATGTCACTTAATCTTAACTCAGTTGGTTATATGGACAACTTTCTTCCAGATGTATGTGCCAAAGAAGTGGAGTATTTGTAACTTTCAAATAATAAAACAGCTGAAGCCAAAGTCCTGTGTCACACACACAAGAGAAATAAGGCAATCAGAGAAAATAGTAAGACCCAAAGTCTATGTTAAGGGTATAAAGTCATACTATTCTTATAAGTGTTCCCTGAGTGAAGTCAGGAAGATAAAAACTCTTTTAAACAATAAATGCATTAACCTTACAAAACTCACTGAGCTAGATTGTAAATATCAGGGCTAGAGAGATGGATCAGTGGCTAAGAGCATTTGTTCTTGCATAGGATCTGGTTTTGTGGCTCACAGTCATCCATAACTACAGTTCCAGGGGATCAGACCCCATCTCCTGACTTCTTTAGGCACTAGGCACACGTGTGGCAAGCAGATATAAATGTGAGCAAAACATTCACACACATTAAAAAAAAGAATCATATTAGGGGGCTGGAGAGAGGGCTCAGCAGTTAAGAGCACTGGCTGCTCTTCTGAGGACCCAAGTTCAGTCCCTAGCACTTACACTGGGCAGCTCACAACCACCTACGACTCCAGCTCCACTGGATCCAACACCTTCTTCTGGCCTCTGTGGTTACTGCCCCCCCCAAACTTGTAAAATCTTTTAAAAAAGAAAAATAAAACAATAAATCTTAAAACAAGTATGTGCCCTGATGCCTCCTCCTCAGAGAGGGAGGGGGGAAGGGGTGGAGAGCATCATTTGTGGAGGGACTGAAACCCAAGAATAAGTATACTATATAACAGGCAGAGACTATTTCAGGCTTTGTGGGGCCACACAGTCTCTGTCTCAGTGCCCAGCTCCACCCCTGTAGGGCACACACAATCCTGCACAACATACAAATGAGACAATGTGGCATGCTCTGGTAACAACCGATCTACAAAACAGGGTGTCAGAATAGATCTGCCTGTGAGCAATGACCTCCAATCTCTAGAACTTAAAAAAAATATCCTTAGAATGAGAAAGCTTTATACAACCTCCAGCAGTATGTACTGGTCCCTAGATTACATGCTTAGTATTGTACTATACACCTCAGACTTTAAAGTTCTGCTCACAGTTTTCTTCAAAGTACACATACTATGTTTTCCTTTATTTTTTGCAGTGCTGTGGATGGAACCCAGGGCCTTGCACATCCCAGACAGGCCCTACACCACTCACTAGAGTCCAACTCCATATTTTCAACTGCAAAGGCCAAAGATTGGTCTCACAGTCTTTTCCCATCCAAGGTCGTAAATTCAAGATTTGCCCTAAATTAGAACATCCGTTATCCCTTGCCTTTCTTCCTCTAAACTCACTACAGTCCCTGCTTTGGTCCTCCCAATTGCACTGAAGTGCACAGAATAGCTTAAACATAATTATGTGCAGAATTGGGTTAGTTTTAAATTTCAGTTCCTGATAGACCCTCACCAACAGTACATGCTTTGCCTGCTACTCATCATTAATACAATTCATTATTTCTATTACTTTTCCCCTTGAGGAATTATGACTTGGTAGTTTCACATGCAGAGAAAACACAATCCTAGCCAGGAATGACAATACAGGAAGGAAGCTAGCTTTGAAGTTTACATTCCTAGTCCCTCTGGGCTTGTGTGACCCAGAAGAGACTCGTTATCTCCAAAACAGAAATGCTGTCTAACAGCTGGTGACACTCGTGTTTACATGTTCTCATCTGACTCTAAGGATTCTGGCAGCTGTGCACATCACAGATTGGTTCTTAGAAAGTTCAACAGTCTTGTCCTGTCTGGAAACAACAAGAAGATGTTAATGTTTCCTACACTGTGAAGAAAATGCATAATTAGCTCAGAAGCACAAAAATCCACTCTGAACATATCTTTAATACACAGACACACAAAGCTACAGTGCCAGAACTATTGGATAAAGATGAGTCAGAAAGTGATTCAATCGGGACTATTGGCCAGTGTAAAATAGAAAACTTCCCAGCACAGTAAGCAGGACCAATATATGAAATTAGCATTAAAACTTAGATTTTCAGGCCCAGGATGGTGACACATACCTTGATCCCAGACCTTAGGAAGTGGAGAGGAAAATACATATAGTTCATTAGTTTTCATTGTATGTGTATCAGTGTTCTGCCTGCATATATGTCTGTTTAGAGCATTCATGTAGTACCCATGGAGTCCAGAAGAGAGTATCAGATCCCTCCTGGAACTGGAGTCACAGGCAGTTCTGAGTCACCAGGTGGTGCTGGGAATTGAACCTGGGTCCTCTGGAAGAGCAGCTAATGCTCTTAACTGTGAAACCATCTCTCCAGCCCACCGGATAAGGTTCTAAAGACTACAGTTCAAGATCAGTGTGCCGAACCATGCTTGTCAAGGACTACGATAGCCACATTGCTATGAGTGTTGAGTGCTCCAAAGAACCAGCCACTACCATATTAAAACTGGTATCCAGCTCTCCACTATTATTCCTCCCTCCCTCCCTTCCTCCCTCCCTCTTTCTTTTTCTATCATCAGTTTGATACAGTACAAATTCTTATCCTAATAGTGAAATGTTTCATTGAGGCTTGCCTAGTAATTGAGTAAAACCAAAACTTATTCTAAGCCACAATCATCCTAGGATTCCCCCTACTATATAGCCTCCCTGGTTCTGTGGGTTTCAGTCTGACTGTTCTTTGCTTTATATCTAGAATCCACTTATGAGTGAGTATATACCATGTTTGTCCTTCTGGGTTTGGGTTACCTCACTCAGGATGACATTTTCTAGTTCCATCCATTTGCCTGCAAATTTTATGATGTCATTGTTTTTCTCTGCTGAGTAGTACTCCATTGTGTATATGTACCACATTTTCTTAATCCATTCTTCAGTTGAGGGGCATCTATGTTGTTTCCAGGTTCTGGCTATTACAAATAGCGCTGCTATGAACATAGTGGAGCATGTATCTTTGTGGTATGATTGAGCATTCCTTGGGTATATGCCCAAGAGTGGGATGGCTGGGTCTTGAGGTAGATTGATTCCCAATTTTCTGAGAAACTGCCATACTGATGTCCACAGTGGTTGTACAAGTTTACATTCCCACCAACAGTGGAGGAGTGTTCCCTTTGCTCCACATCCTCTCCAACATAGACTGTCATTAGTGTTTTTGATCATGGACATTCTGACAGGTGTAAGGTGGTATCTCAGAGTCGTTTTGATTTGCATTTCTCTGATGATTAAGGATGTTGAGCATTTCCTTAAATGTCTTTCAGCCATTTGTGATTCTTTTTTTGAGAATTCTGTTTAGCTCTTTAGCTCATTTTTTTAATTGGATTGTTCAGTATTTTGATGTCTAGTTTCTTGAGTTCTTTATATACTTTGGAGATCAGGCCTCTGTCAGATGTGGGGTTGGTGAAGATCTTTTCCCATTCTGCAGGCTGTCTTTTTGTCTTATTGACCGTGTCTTTTGCCCTACAAAAGCTTCTCAGTTTCACGAGGTCCCATTTATTAATTGTTGTGCTCAGTGTGTATGCTGCTGGTGTTATATTTAGGAAGTGATCTCCTGTGTCAATGTGTTCAAGAGTACTTCCTACTTTCTCTTCTATTAAGTTTAGTGTAACTGGATTTATGTTGAGATCTTTGATCCACTTGGACTTGAGTTTTGTGCATGGTGACAGATATGGATCTATTTGTAATCTTTTACATACTGACATTCAGTTATGCCAGCACCATTTGTTGAAGATACTTTTTCCCCCCATTGTATAGTTTTGGCTTCTTTGTCAAAAATCAGGTGTTCATATGTGCATGGATTAATGTCAGGGTCTACAATTCGATTCCATTGGTCTGTATGTCAGTTTTTATATCAGTACCAAGCTGTTTTTATTACTATAGCTCTATAGTAGAGCTTGAGGTCAGGGATGGTGATGCCTCCAGAGGTTGCTTTATTATACAGGATTCTTTTAGCTATCCTGAATCTTTTGTTTTTCCATATGAAGTTGAGTATTTTTCTTTCCAAGTCTATGAAGAATTGTGTTGGGATTTTGATGGGGATTGCATTGAGTCTGTAGATTGCTTTTGAGTCTAAGATTGGCATTTTTACTATGTTAATCCTACCTATCCATGAGCTTGGGAGATCTTCCATTTTCTGATATCTTCTTCAATTTATTTCTTTAGAGATTTAAAGTTCTTATCAAAAAGGTCCTTCACTTGTTTAGTTAGTGTTATCCCAAGGTATTTTATATTAGTTGTGGCTATTGTAAAGGGTGATGCTTCTCTGACTTCTTTCTCAGCCCTTTTATCATTTGTGTATAGGAGGGCTACTAATTTTTTTTTTTTTAGTTAATCTTGTATCCTGCCACTTTACTGAAGGAGTTTATCAGCTGCAGGAGTTCCCTGGTAGAATCTTTGGGGTCACTTATGTATACTATCATATCATCTGCAAATAGTGAAAGTTTGACTTCTTCCTTTCCAGTTTGTATCCCTTTGATCTCCTTTTGTTGTCTTATTGCTCTAGGTAGAACTTCTAGTACTATATTGAATAAATATGAGGAGAGTGAACAGCCTTGTCTTGTTCCTGATTTTAGTGGAATCACTTTGAGTTTCTCTCCGTTTAATTTGATGTTGGTTGTTGACTTGCTGTAAATTGCCTTTATTATGTTTAGGAATGTTCCTTGTATTCCTGATCTCTCTAAGACCTTTATCATGAAGGGGTGTTGGATTTTGTCAAAGGCTTTTTCAGGATCTAATGAGATGACCATGTGATTTTTTTCTTTCAGTTTGTTTATTGTGTGGAACAATTTGAAGAGTATTGGAATTAGTTTTTCTTTGAAAGTGGTAGAATTCTGCACTGAAACCATCTGGTCCTGGGCTTTTTTTTTTTTTTTTTTTTAGGTTGGGAGACTTTTGATGACTGTTTCTATTTCTTTAGGAGTTATTGGTCTATTTAAATAGTTTACCTGGTCTCGATTTAACTTTGGTATGTGGTGTCTATCCAGAAAATTGTCCATTTCTTCCAGATTTTCCAATTTTGTGGAGTACAGGTTTTTGAAGTATGACTTGATGATTCTCTGGATTTCCTCATTGTCTGTTGTTATGTCTCCCTTTTCATTTCTGATTTTGTTAATCTGGGTGCTCTCTCTTTGCCTTTTGGTTAATTTGGCTAGGGGTTTGTCTATCTTGTTTATTTTTTTCAAAGAACCAATTCTGTTTCATTGATTTTTTTTATTGTTTGTTCTCTTGGTTTCGCTCTCCACTATTCTTGTGGAAAGGCTGGGGGATATGTATGTGTGCATACATGTATGTATAAATCCTAAGTTCATTTAGTGTGGCTTGTATAAACATGTATTTAGGGATGACCACTTGGGACTGGATAACATAACAAGGGGCCTGTCCCTGGAGAAAACAGACTCCCTACCTCAGCAGCCACCAAGTGGCCGTAGCTCTTCCATTTAGTCGAGGCTTATGAAATGTCCCCCAACCACACTGGCATGTTGACTGATGTAGTCACTAAGCACGTCTTGTTTAGGTAACTATATTGTTGAGATTTCATTGGGGCAGCTTCCCTGCTAAGTTTAGGAGATACTATTTTGCAGCAGGTGCTATTCCTGTTCGGAAATATCCCTAGACTATTTAAAAGGCAATGGAGGATCTGGAGACATGGTTCAGCAGTTAAGAGCACTTGTTGCTACTTCAGAGGACCTGAATTTGGTTTCCAGCACCCACATGGTGGCTCACAAGCACCTATAACTCCAATCCCAAGGGATCTGACTCCTTCTTCTGAACTCTGCACATACATCATGCACAGACATCCATGTATGCAAAACACTCATACACATAAAAAATTTAAAACTCTAAAAATAAAAACTATAAAAGGCAGTGGGTTGGGCATGGTGTCGTTCATGAGCAATTCCAGCACTCAAAGGGTTGAGACAGCAGATTGTAATCAGGGCCTAGACTGGGCCATATATAGCGAGTTGCTGCCTAATTCGGGCTGCACAGCCAGAAAATAAATAAATGAAAAGAAACCAGAGACTAAGGGGCATGACAAATACAACCTACTCAAAAGCTAGTAAGAAAACTACATGTGCAGTTAAAATCACTACATGCCTGCCACTTGCTAACATTTAGGATCGCAAGTGAGAACACTGCATGCAGCCAGTATTATTTCTATTTGCTGAGAATCCCTCCCTCCCTCCATTTATTTTTCCTTGATACCAACCCCTCAAGATCCTTGAGATTTAAAAACACTCCCCAAATCTATCCAGGTTCTGCTGCCTCTTCACGGTGTTTCTTAGAATCAGCGAGAGTGTGTACCTGTCAGGTTGCAGCCAGCCCAGAAAGCTTTCCACTGCCCTCTTCTCTCCTTTGGAGGCATCTAGTAGTTATTTGTTTCATGTGTGTGAGTTTACTCTAATTATCACCTTCACCTCTAGTCTTTTAAAATTTTTAACCATTATTTTTTGTGTGTATAGGTGTTTTGTTTGCATGTAAGTCTGTGTACCACGTGTGTACCTGGCACCCGCCTAGGCCACAAGAGGGTTTCAGATCCCATAGAACTTGAATTACAGATGGTTATCAGCCACCATGTGCACGCCGGGAATCGAACCCAGGTCCTCTAGAAGAGTGGCCAGTTGTCTGAAGCACTTCATGGCTGAGGTATCCCTCCAGCCTCCTCTCCTCTAGCCCTTGACTCTGCATCCTGAAAGAGCATCTACAGTGTGCCTGTGTCCCTCACTCGAACACTTCTGCTTTGTCCTTACATGTTCCTGCTCCTGAAATGTGCACGGGTGAGGCTGGAGGGGAGATGTCATGGTTGCAGTTTTCAACAGACTGGCTTGTCCCTTAGCTGTCTGACTTTTTGGGCAGGGTGGCCCCTCCGATTTGGATAAGAGGTGCAGTAAAGATGAGTCAGTCTTGTTCTGTCTCCCTGTTTTAGAAGTGATGTCCTGGTTTAAGGAACTACACGGCACGGTCACAAAGGTAGTGGGAACACTGCTCACTCTGCAGCATAGTTCTTCATGTCTTTATTTTCGAATGTCTTTATAAAAAGTTAGGGTATGGTTAGAGGTGAAAACAAAACAGAGCCCCAACTCTGATTGCCCGGCACTCACCATGTGGCCTAGGCTGTCTCTGGACTCATGGCAACCCTCCTAAATCAAGTACTGGGATTACAGGAGTACATAACACAGCCAGCTAAAACCGAAGTTGTTTTTAGAGATTTTTTTTTTTTTTTTAAGAAAAAGTATTTGAAGAAACTATTTCAGGAACTGGAAATCAGACCTGCAGTTAACCCAGGTGCCATCTTTCTCCACTGTGCCATGAACAGCAGTGTGGGTCTTAAAAACCAACTTCTAGTTATACTGGTTTACTTTGCCCATCCCCACCCCCCCTTAGATGCTGGGTCTTCTAAGAGTTAGTCATTGATGGCTAGTGCAACTATTTTTGCAAATTCTAAGCTGTCTGTTGATATAAAGAGAACTGATTTCCTTCTTTAAAACTCCAGGGGAAATTGTAAATAGCTACCCAGCTTGCTTTCACAAGTCAGTCTAACTAATGAAGGCAGAGGAGGCTTGGAACCTCCTCCTCTGGGTGAGGCTCTACAGGCCTTCAGATGGGTTGACCAACAGCTGTGAAAGAAGACAGAATACATCAGGAATGGCTTAAAAGAACTTAAACACACAACAGAGGGGCTCCCTGCTGTATACAGAAAAGGAGAACAAACTGCTTTATAAAGCAGACAGGAGCTCAGGAAAGAATTGATCCGAAGAGGATTTCTGGTAGACATAAAGAAGAGTGTCAAAACGAGTCAAAAAAGATGGGGTTTGTTTGCTTTTGTTTTATTTTGGCTTTGGTTTTGGTTTTTCGAGACAGGGTTTCTCTGTGTAGACCTGACTGTCTTGGAACTTGCTCTGTAGACCAAGCTGGCCTCGAGCTCACAGAGATCCTTCTGCCTCTGCCTCCCAAGTGCTGGGATTAAAGGTGTGCACCACCACCACCACCACCACCACCAGCTGAATGATATGAGTTTTAAGGATGAGCCAGGCCAGCCAGGCGGCTGGGCAAACACCATTAATCCCAGCAATTGGGAGGCAGATGGATCTCTGTGAGTTCAAGGCCAGCCTGGTCTACAGAGTGAGATCCAGGACAAGCACCAAAACTACACTTAGAAATCCTGTCTTGAAAAACCAAAAGAAAAAAAAAAAAAGAATGAATGAGTCAGGCCTTGCCACAGCAACTTACTGAGGCAGTCTTGGGATTTTCACACTGACCCTGTGAACAAATCATTTTCTAACACTTTTAATCCCTTTAAAACAGACTGGAAGGTCTGAAGAGATGGCTCAGTGGTTAAGAGCACTTTTTGCTCTTGCAGAGGACCTAAGGGTTGGTTCTTAGCACTCATATGGTGGCTCACAACCATCCATCATTCCAGTTCCAGGGGATCCAACGCCTTCTTCTGATGTATGCAGGCAACAAGCATGCATGTGACAAACATACATACATGTGGGCAAAACACACACATAGAATTAAATAAGTAATCTAAATACAAACAAACAAAACTACAACGGAGCTAGTGGGTGTCAGGGAGCATGGCTGTAACTCTAGTACTTGGGAGGCAGAGGCAGGAGGATCAGAAGTTCAGTATTATCCTAACTTCACAGTGAGTTCCAGCTACCCTAGACTACATGAAACCCTGGTTTCAAAAAGAAAAGAAAGCTAAACAATGCAACTCACAGTTCCAGGGAGGCTAGCTAGTAAAGAGGACCCTAGGAAAGACACAGGCATTGCCCAGCGATGGAGAAATGGATGAGATCTACATGAGCAAACTGGGAGTGAAGGGGGGGGGGGTAATGGAGGGCAAGGGTCGGGGGAAAGAGAGTTTAGGGGAGCGGGAGGTCCTAGCTGGATCAGGAACAGAGTGGGAGAACAAGGAAAGATATACCATGATAAATAAAGACACTATGGGAATAGGAAGAAGCAGAGTGCTAGAGAGGTCCCCAGGAATCCACAAAGTTGACTCCACTATAAACTACTGGCAATGGTAGAGAGGGTGCCTGAGCTGACCTACCCTGGTGATCGGATGGCCGAACACCCTGTCATGATAGAATCCTCATCCAGTGACTGATGGAAGCAGATGCAGAGATCCATGGCCAAGCCCCAAGCAGAGCTCCAGGAGTCCAACTGACAAGAGAGAGGAGGGCTCATATGAGCAGCAAGAGATACAGAGACCATGATTGGAAAATGTACAGAGACAACTAGCCAAACTAGTGGAAACACATGAACTGTGAACCAATAGCTGATGAACCCCCATGGAACTGGACCAGGCCCTCTGGATAAGTGAGACAGCTGTTTAGCTTGAACTGTTTAGGAGGCCCCCAGGCAGTGAGACCGGGACCTGTTCTTAGTACATGAGCCAGCTTTTTAGAACCTAATGCCTATGGTGAGACACTGCTCAGCCTTGGTCCAGAGAAGAGGGGCCTGGGCCTGCCTCAACTGATTGTACCAGGCTCTGCTGTCTCCCCAGGGGAGATTTTGCCTTGGAGAAGGTGGGAATGGAGGGGGGAGCCTGGGGGGGGGAGGATAAGGCAATCTGTGGTTGATATGTAAAACAAAAAGAAAAAAAAAGAAAGAAAGCTAAAAAACAGCAGCCACCCCCCATCTCTCCCTATCTCCCCCCTGCTCCCAAACCACCCCCCCACCCCCCCCACCCCCCCCACCCCCCGCAGTGGAAGTCTGCAGGACAGCACATGCCCTGGGATGGCCCAGCTCTCGGTAAGTTGAGGTGGGAGGATTAAGTAAACCTAGCCGTTCTAGCCCCGCAGCATGGTGAGTCCACATTTCCAGTGCCTGCCCACCATCCCCTTTTTAAATGCCAGCACTCACAAGGAAGAGGCAGGAAGATCTCTGTGAGTTTGTGCAGCCTGGTCTACGTAGCAAGCTCAAGGCCAGCCAGTGTTACATGGTGAGACTGTCTCAAACAACAAGACTGTGGAAGGACACCAGGGTACAAATCAATCTCTAGTGGGCAACTGTCCCCACGGGGTTCTGCAGAGTGAGGGGTGACTGGGCAGAGCTGGGAAGAGGACTGCAGCAGCAGACTACCTCCCTGAGGAATCCTGCTGCAAACCAAGGAAATCAGACCTTCATCAAGATAGCACAGGGGTGTGGGGACGTGGGAAGTGGGCTAAAGGTCACTATCTCCCTTGATTTACTTAACTCCAGAAAGAAAGCTAGTGTTCAACCCCAGAGAAGTTCACTGTAAGATTTGAACAATCACTCCAGCTAAATGAAGGAGGAAAAAAAGACAGTTTGGGGAAAATGTAAGTATTTACTTCACTTCCTATTGGGGTCTATGTAATATATATGTTCACATGAGTGTGTCCATGTGTGAAGACATGTGCACATGTATGCAGAGGCCAGAAATCAATGCTGAGTGCATTCCTCTAGCACTCTCTATTTTTATTTTTTGAGACAGTCTCACTGAACTGTTGCTCACTGATTCAGCTAAAGTAGCCAGCTAGGAATCCTCCATTCTCTATCTGTGTAGCACTTGGATTGCTGGCTCATGCCACTGTGCCCAGGTCTTCCCAGCTGCAGGGTGACCTCTATGAAACGAGCCATTGCTCTAGTCCCATAACTCTACTTTCATACAAAAGGTCCAGTATAGCAACAAACATCAAAGGCATGTAGAGAAGTAAATAAATAGAATCCATAATTCTAAAGGGTCAGCAGGGGCCCATGGGTGAAGACATTGATCGTGAAGCTATCTCTGAAGCACTGGCCTTGGATAGAAAGACAGATGGGAAGGGAAAGACCCGTCTCTCCACAGTCTGGTTGAAGACTCTCACCAGCAGAGAATCAAGAATCCAAACAATGAACGGCATATGCTGTGAAGGCTGCTGACATGGAGACAGTAGGCCTTTTACACAGAGACACTTCAAACAATGTCAGCACAGTAAGGAACCATGCGGAACAACAACTGAGCAAATATAATCTTGAATACGGCTTCACTCCTTTCCCAGATGGAACTATCTCAAGCTCACAAACAAAACTGTTTAATTTACAGTAAAATCATCCCACTTCTCCAAACTTGTGATCTGGGGTTTTCCTTTCTCAGCTGTAATCCTATGCAGTACACATCAGGAACCACTCTAGCATCTCATTTAAATTCCTTAGCATTCCTTTGAAGAGACAAATTCAGAACCTTCCAAAATTATATTTAAAAAGACAATGAAGCAAGTGTCTCTCAAGGAACCCACACTTGAGTGTATCCTATCCTGATCTGTCCCTGAGCACCTCTATTTCTAAATCTATGCTAACCTCAAATCAATGTCAAAGTCTCTTCATAATAATCGCCAACTCTACTTCATACTCGTGCTGAAGGAGGTCAAAAATCTGGGCTTCACTTGAGTAGAGAGTTTGGACAACAAACTCCTTGGGCAACAGCACACAGATATGTTTCTGGCCAGTGTCACTGACATATTGAAGAACACAGAAAGATGAACACAATGAAGAGATGGAAGATTCCAAGGAGAAATAGAAATTCAAGAACTGGAAAATGCATTGTCTGAAATGAAAATGTCACTGGGTGGCAAATTAGGTTCAGAAGAAAAAAGGTTCATGAATTAAAAATTAGGTTTATTTGATTTAAAACTAATAAAAAGTCAGAGGGGCTAGGAGATGGTTTAGTAGCTAAAGCACTGTTATGCAAGAATGAGTTTGTATCCCGAGATTCCCAAATACAAGCTGGGTGGGTGAGGTGTCTCCCTGCAATCCCAGTGATTGGATGGTGGAAACAGGGATTCCCCAGAGCTAGCTGGCTAGTCTATCTGTGAGATCTGGGTTCAATAGCAAGCCCCTGCCTCAATGAGTAAGGTGGGGAGGGAATGAGGAAGACATCTAACGTCAGCCTCTGGCCTACAATCCCCCTCACCGATACACACACTTAGAGCCAGGCACGGCAGTGCATATGCACCTCTCCCCATACCAAATAAATAAATGTAATGGAAAATTCCCAAGGAAAACATTTAGCTTAAAAACAAACTAAGAGAATTAGTAGCTAGTAAGCCCTAATAAGGCAGGCATCTGGATAAAGAGAAAAGATGCTGGGAAGAAATCTGTAACAAGAAAAACATGTGGTCCACAATGCATAAAATATTTAATAACTGTTTACAGAAAGAATTGCAGCCCTTGTTCTAGAGCAACCATAACAGACAAACAGAAAACATAGCTAAAATGAAGAGATAATTGCTACAGCAGATAAAACAAAATACTAAAAATACTGGATTAATCCAAAAGAAGCCAGGAAAACAAAGGACAAAGACAGACAGTTCAAAACTAAGAAACAAACACTTGATGGCAGACCTCATGCAGCCCAACCAGATGAGCAACTGCGATACACATAAGGACTTACACACCTCATTTAAAATGAAGGGACGGTCAAACATTAGCCACAATACCATCGCTTAATCACTTTAAATAGAAAGACACAGAAATTAAAGACACAGAATTAAAAATTAGAGGCTAGGGGAAACAGACCACACATATGGCTCTGCTCTCATCAGACAAGGCCAACTTCTAGGAGAAACTTCAGAGCTGAGGTTACCTCATGATAAGAGCTAATTCCTCAGCTGTCTGCTTATTCTCTTAGCAATACAGACTCACAACGCATTAAACACAACTGACAATAAAAAGAAAACGGCCACAACCATAGCACTCTTCTCAAAACGTATAAACCACTAAGAGTTATCAGACTAAACAACATGATGACATTTACAGAATATCACAACTGCACAACAGTTTTCCTGCATGAATGTGAGGTCACAGGCTGTCCACAACGCAGTTTTAAGCATATTTAAAGAACTGAAACCATAGCATGTATGTTCTCTGACCACAGAACAATCACATTAAAAACTGGGATTTAAAAAAAAATCCCCAAATATTTAAAAAGTAAATGTTGTTCTAAGAAGTCTAGACTATACACCACACTAAGAGTAGGGCTACTTTTTGTTTGTTTCAAGACAGGGTTTCTCTGTGTAGCCCTGGCTGTCCTGGAACTCACTCTGTAGCCCAGGCTGGTCTTGAACTCACAGAGATCCACCTGCCTCTGGCTCCCAAGTGCTGGGACTAAAGGAATGTGCCACCACTGCCCAGCCAAGTATTATTAAATATTTAACAATATTTTTTTTAAGACTTATTTTAGGTAGGAGTGTGTGTGTGTGTGTGTGTGTGTGTGTGTGTGTGTGCCACACAGTTAAGGTGCCTGCAGAGGCCAAGAGAAGGTATCAGATCTGGAGTTGGAAGTGGAGGTAGGTGGGGAGTGCAGGACCTCTTCGAGAGGGGCAAGCACTCTAACTACTGAGCCATCTCTCCAGCCCCTACTCAAGAATTTTCACATGGGATCTGCAATGCTAGGTGATCCTAAGGTGACCAGCTGGACAAACAAGAATGCCATGCACAGAGACAGACGCAAGCAGACGCGGCTTTGGCTGGGAACAGGCATGGGAACATGCGACAGTACTTTCTAGGATCTAAAAGTACTTGTTTCACCTGCTGCAGTTTCTTCCTTTCTTTTCTAAATAACCTATTAAAGTGAGCGTGTTACTGGGTGTGTACTTGTGTGTGTGCCTTGGTGTATGTATGGAGGTCAGTGAACAGCTTTCTCTATCCACCATGGGTTCCATGGACAGAACTCAAGGTGTCAGGCTGACAGGTGCTTTTACCAACTGAGCCATGTCTGTGGCCCTGGATATGGCTTCCGACTACAGGGGTCAGGCAGTTAACCCAGCTTCCCTCACTGACTGCAAGTTCCCTCTTGTCTTGTAGTGCACCTTCTGCATCCTGACCCTTGCTTCCCACTGACTACGACGACTTCTTTTCTCAGTAGGGTCAGCGCAGGATATGCCGTTCATACTTGAAGCTGCTTTACCTCCTCTTCCCTCTTGGCTTTCTTGTTTAGGAAACAAGAAACATTTGTTTTTGTTTTTGAGAGTTTCATACATGAGTACTGCATGTACAACATTTCTACCCCATCTCCCACGCCAGCTTCTTCCACGCCTCCCCACCCTCTCTCAAATTCGTAACCTCTTCAATTATTACTGTTACATAGCTTTTCTTTTTAAATTTTTTTATGTGAATGATGTTTTACCTGCATGTATATGTGTACCTGGTGCCCATAGAAGCTAAAAGAGGGTATCAGATCCCCTGGAACTGGAGGTACAGACTGTTGGTGAGTTGCCATGTGGGTGCTTGCACAAGAGCAGCGAGTGCCCTTAACCACTGAACCATCTCTCCAGCCCCACATATACCTTTTCTTGAGACAAGATCTTATTCTGTAGCTGACGCGGTCCCGGAATCCCAGGGTAGACCACTGTGGCTTAAATGTGTGATGACCTTTCTACTCTGCCTCCCAAGGGCTGGAATTACATGCCTGCACCACCATACCTGGCTTGGAACTTCTTTTCAGCTCACTGTTCAATTTTACTTCATTTTGTAGCAGCACAAGGGATTGAATCCAGGGCCTCACACATGCTAGCAAAGTCCTCTACCACTGAGCTACAAGCAAGACCCTGCTTCTTCAAGGTTAGCACCAGGCCTTCAAACAGCATTGGGCTTGGCCTACGTGCACCAGCTCCGATCTGCTCTCTGACTCGAAGACTCTGCACATGTGGGCTGCACAGCTGCAGTCCTATTATCTAGTCTGGATTTCTTCCAGCTGGGGACAGTTCCAGCCAACTCTCAGCAAGTTTGGACAGTAAAAACGCTAGGTTTTTGAGGTTCTTTCGTGCACCCAAGCACCAGTTAGGAATAACTGAACCTTCCGCTCAGCAAAAGCACCTCCCCCCAGAAAAAGCCCACAGAGTGACAGTCATCAGGAAATAGGTTGTAATAAAAAGTCTTAAGGAAGGATGAGCTTGACAAGAACACCATGATACAGGAGACTATAATCTGTGTCCACTGAAATTCAATGTATGCATGTGCCTACATTTCTGAGGTAGGGAGGGTCTATATTTGGTCACATTCTCAAATAAGCTGCTAAGTCTAAAAAGGTTAAAAAGCTATGGGAGAGGGAGAAGCTGAAATGTGACCCAGGGAGCATTATTTATAAAAGTGTCCACTGTCTGGGGATTAGAGTGGTGGGAGAGGGCATGGAACGTGTTAGCATCTCGTTTCTAGTTTACTGTGTGAGTCACTGCAATCACAACACACATGACTTTGATTTAGAACTGGACAATGTATTCCGAAGATGTGCTGACTCAGACATCATTACTTCTGGGCTCTGCAAACTCTATGACAACCAGCATTTTTAGGCCTAACTAGGGACTTCTACATTCCCAGTCAAATGTGATTTTTCTCCCTCTTCCTCCCCTCTCACCACCATAAGTAAAGGCACAATTTCTGCAGCCACCGTTTTTCTCTGGAGCCACCCAAACCTGACAGAGATCTCTTTGGAAGTATATGATCATGACTGCTCATGACTGCTGCATATTATCAGCATCTCAGTCATGAAAGGCAAAAAAAAAAAAAAAAATTTGAAGATACACAGGATTTGGTTTGAAATTCAGCTAGCTAGTAGGACAGACAATGAAACTCAAATTCAAAAACAAGGCTGGGGTCAGCAAGATGGTTCACTAGGTTCACACGGCTAGCAGTGCAAACTTGGCAAGCTGAGTCTGACTCCTGGAGCCCACGTAAAATGGAAGGAGAGAATTTTCTCCACAGAACTGTTCTCTGACTTCCACATGTATGTCATAGCACACACAGTAAATGTACAATAAGCAAAAATCCAAACACATTAGTATTGCATACATTATTACAAAGGGATCAATAATAGAATTCATCTTTTCTTTCTTAACTCTCCGCCCCCAGGATGCATTATGAAACCCTTTCAAAAGCCACAGTTTGTATAAAACACATTCTCGAGTCACATGGATTCAAACCACAGCATTCTTCCCAACTACCCCTCAAGAAAGCCAAGAATAATCTAGCTAAGACCACTTGCACATGTGAAACTGTAGTGACTACTGTCCTGGAACTCTGGAAATATTGTTGACACACGTATCTTGGTTTACAGAAATCCCTTTCAGTCCTGTGCACAGGAGAAAGCAACTGGTTACAGCCCATTACAAAAAGACAGTCAGGGATCGCCGAGTGGGAGGCTAGACTAATGTTGGCTTGCTTTAGCAAACTTCAGTTCAAAACTTCAATATATGAAATAATAAAACATTTTAGAAACTTAAAAGGCAGTTCATAAAAACATGCCAAGAGTTGGGCATTGGTGGCGCACACCTTTAATGCCAGCACTTGAGAGGCAGATCTCTGTGAGCTCAAGGCCAGCCTCATCTACAAAGCAAGGTCAGGAGAGCCAAGAGAAACACAGAGAAACCGTGTCTTGAAAAAACAAAAAACAAAACAAAACAAAAAAACAAATCCATACAAACAGCTAATAAACTGAAAATGTTCAATTATATTAATCAGTGATGCCTATTAGAATTAACAAAAATCTACATCACCTCCATTATGTTGGTTTTCAAAAGTTTCTGCAGTATACATGTGTGTTCAGCAACATATATCAAGCACCTTAAAAAAAATCTCAGAGACTTGGACCTGTTCAATCTCACCTTTATTAATCTAACCTTAATGAAAACCCTAAAATATATAACCTAACTTCAGTACCCAGCACCTCTTCTATATAGTGAGTTAAAGGCCAGCTTGAGCCATAGGAGACTCTGACCAAATCCAACCCCAACCTGGATGTCAAAAAAAAAAAAGTGTAAATTTCATGTTTATCTTACCCAATAAAAACTTTCAGCAAAAATGTAAAATGCTGATTTGAAACCAGACCTAACCACCAATGTATTTATTCATATTAGTTCAAGTCTTTAGCACTTTCTGAAACAACATTCTGTAAAGCTGCAACCCTGTTTATTTTTGTTGTATGTATTTAAGTGTTTTGCCTGCATGGATATAGTGCACCATGTGTACAGAGTACCCTTGGAGGCCAAAAAATGGCATCTGATGCCCTGGAACTGAACTTAGAGGCAGTTGTGAGCTGCCAGGTGGCAGCCTGTGCTCTTAACTCCTGAGACATCTCACCACGACAAAATGTATTTATTTTTAATGTGTGTGTGTGACTATACATGTTAGGGGAACTGCATGTCCACATGTGTATGGAGGTGGACATCACACCTAGCTTTTCTGTGGGTTCTGGGGACTGAATCCAGGACCTTCTATCTGAGTAACAAGCTTTACTGACTGAGTCATCTCCCCAGCCCTTACTAGTAACTTTGAACACAGCGCTAGCATATCTAATCTTTCTTCTCATGTAGCTAACGTCTGGCCTGCAGGGGGATCAAGAAATCACATCTCATCTAAACAAAGCCTTAAAAGTAAAGTGCTCCTCATACTTAAGGAAAGGAAAAAGAAGCCAGAAGTAAGGTCACTAACAATTCTGGTGTTTGTGCGAATTTGGGGTAATCAGCTATGGGAACAGATGTCAGCATGCAAACGGGAGTCAGAGGACAGCATCCTACAAACTGAGCAGAGCACAGGGCTGAACTGTCTCCACAGCTCTTTGAAAGAAGGGTTTTGCTGACATTTCAGACTTCTGATTAG
This sequence comes from Peromyscus leucopus, assembly GCF_004664715.2. NCBI lineage: Eukaryota > Metazoa > Chordata > Mammalia > Rodentia > Cricetidae > Peromyscus > Peromyscus leucopus. Next base: position 21,381,001 of record NC_051082.1, read on the forward strand.
ATAGAGCATTCAACAAGTTACAACAAGGGTAATTTAAAATAATTTTCTGGTCATAAAAAGTGAGAAACAAAACAAGAAAAATCTACTCAAAACCAAATTCCAGGTCTAGTTTCCTTAGTTACTTTGGGAGTCTCACTTACCCTTCTGGTGTTTTCAAGGATCTTGGGGTCAGGTTTTCCGTAGTTAGGGGGATTGGCATATGGGTCATATCCAAGTTTGGCAAGCATGGGTGCAATCACTGCCATGTCTTGTAAAACATCTGGGGGTATCTTCCCAACCCACTTTGATAGAGCCCCCACATTGACAGGCTTGATGACTTGGTCTGTTGATCTTTCCACTCTGAAAACAACAACATGAACAATAACTTACTTCAAATCTAAAGAAAACCAAAACATGGTGGCAGGCACCTATAATCTTAGCACTCCAAAAGCAGAGGCAGGAGGATCAGGAGCTCCAGGATAACCCTGTGTACAAGAGCAAGTCAGAGGTCAGCCTGACTTCATGAGACTCTCATCTCAAAAACAGTTAAACAATTGTAAATTCTCTTTGATAGCTTTAAATTCTTTAACTGTCTGAGCTGCTAAGATGGCTAAAAGCACTTAATGGAAAAGATGGCTGACTCTCAAACCTTGTCTTCTGACCCATACAGTGTGTTGCTATACTGCATCCCCCCACCTCGGTCTGTCTCTGTGTGGTGTCTTCTGACCCGAACAATGTGCCCATATTCACTCACTCACACACTCTAACACACACAGAGTCACACCACACACATGGAAATAAATAAAATCATAATTGTCTGCATTATATTATAAAGCAATTAAAAAGGTTAAATGGCTGTTGTCATGATTCACTAGAATAGATGGTATGGGAACTAGGTATGGTGGTATACACCTTTAATCCCAGCACTTGGAAGACAGAAACAGCTGGATTTCTTTGAGTTCAAAACCAGTTTGGTCTATATAGTGAGTTCAAAGTCAGCCAAAGCTAATTAGAGAGACCTGTCTCAAGAAAAAAGAATGGACAATACGGGCGGGTGAAATGGTTTAGTCTTTCCACTTGCCAACAAGCCTATCAACCTGAGTTTGATCCCCAGGACCAACTGGGTGAAAGGGGAGAACTGACTCCCACTGGTTGCCCCCCCCCCACACACAACTAAACATAATAAAAATTTAAAAGAATGGACAGCAGAAGAGTGTCTCCTTCAGTTTTAGAAAGTAGCCAACATGTAGTCTTGATATGCACTAGGGCTTTCGGGGATCATTCTGGCACTCTCCATCTCCCTGGAACCTTAAAACACAGCTTGAAACATTGGTGTGCTTCAAAAACCCACATGAACCAGCCATCACCCCCATTAGCCTCCGCTCAGCACCCCTGTGATAGCTGCTCCATCTCAAGAAATGGGATCAAGGGGGGGGGCAGTGGCACACACCTTATTCCCAGTACTTGAGAGGCAGAGCCAGGTGGATCTCTGTGAGTTCGAGGCCAACGTGGGTCTACAGAGCAAGATTCAGGACAGGCACCAAAACTACACAGAGAAACCCTGTCTCGAAAAACCAAACCAAAACAAACCAACCAACAACAACAACAAGAAAAACCAAAAAGAAATGGGATCAAGGCCAAAGCCCTTAATGACTGTGTTGAGTAACTAAACACCACAGTCAGACTATGTGTCAAGCCGCAGCTGAATTACTGTATGCGGCAACTACTACCAGAACTCAAATCCTCCATATTACAGCATCAGTGTTGGAGTGGACATGCCAAGAGGAATGAATGAAAGTCAGTAAACCGAAGCCAGATGATCACAGGGAAATACACAATGAAATGCCACCAGAAGCCATATTTTTAAAGGCTAATATTAGAAAAAGTTGAGGTTTTCTCTTTGGGAAAGATGATTTTAAAATGCACAAGACCAATGAGATAGCTGAGCCAAGAAAGGCACTGGCTGCAAAGCCCGATGACTCAAGTTCCATCCCGAGAACCTACATGGTAGAAAAGTAACTTCTACAATTGTCCTCTGAGTTCCACATATATACACCACATTATGTGTATAGACAGACAGAAACACACAGACACACAAATACATCTAATTTTAATAATTCTAACAAACATTTTTAAATGTATGGCGTTATGGGACTGGAGACATGGCTCAGTAGCTAAGAACACTTGCTGTTCTTATTGTGGACCAGAGTTCAGATCCTAGCACACACTTTGGGTGGCTCATGACTGCCTGTCACTCCAGCTCCAGATGATCCAACACCCTCTTCTGGCCTGGGTGGGCACCCACAGAGCACATGGGTGTACACAAAGACACACACATATGCACAGGTAAAATCTTTTTTAAAAATAAAATAGACTTCAAACTAAAATCAATCAAAAGAGACCAGGATGGACATTACATATTCATCACGGGAAAAATCCACCAAGATGAAGTCTCGATTCTAAACATTTATGCTCCAAATACAAAAGCACCCACATTCATAAAAGAAACACTACTAAAGTTTAAAACGCACATCAAACCCCACACATTAGTAGTGGGAGATTTTAACACACCACTCTCACCAAAAGATAGATCTACCAGACTGAAACTTAACAAAGAAATAAAGGACCTAACAGATGTAATGACTCAAATGGACCTAATAGATATCTACAGAATATTCCATCCTAACACAAAAGAATATACCTTCTTCTCAGCACCCCATGGAACCTTCTCAAAAATTGACCACATGCTTGGACACAAAACAAATCTCAACAGATACAAAAAAATTGAAATAACCTCCTGTATCTTATCAGACCACCATGCCTTAAAGTTAGAACTCAATAGCAACAAAAATTATAGAAAACCCACAAACTCATGGAAACTGAATAATGCCCACCTGAAACATCAATGGGTCAAGGAAGAAATAAAGACAGAAATTAAAGAGTTCCTAGAATTCAATGAAAATGAAAGTACAACATACCCAAACTTATGGGACACTATGAAAGCAGTGCTAAGAGGAAAATTCATAGCTCTAAATGCACACATAAAGAAGATGGAGCAATCCCATACCAATGAATTAACAGCACAACTGAAAGCTCTAGAACAAAAAGAAACAAACTCACCCAGGAGAAATAGACGCCAGGAAATAATCAAACTGAGGGCTGAAATCAACGAAATAGAAAACAAGAGAACAATACAAAAAATCAATGAAACAAAGAGTTGGTTCTTTGAAAAAATCAACAAGATAGACAAACCACTAGCCAAATTAACCAAAAGGCAAAGAGAGAGCACCCAAATTCACAAAATCAGAAATGAAAAGGGAGACATAACAACAGACAATGAGGAAATCCAGAGAATCATCAGATCATACTTCAAAAACCTGTACTCCACAAAAATGGAAAACCAGGAAGAAATGGACAATTTTCTGGATAAATACCAAATACCAAAATTAAATCAAGACCAGATAAACCATTTAAATAGACCAATAACCCCTAAAGAAATAGAAACAGTCATCAAAAGTCTCCCAACTAAAAAAAGCCCAGGACCAGATGGTTTCAGTGCAGAATTTTACCAGACTTTCAAAGTAGAACTAATACCAATCCTCTTCAAAGTGTTCCACACAATAGAAACAGAAGGAACACTACCAAACTCTTTTTATGAGGCTACAATTACCCTGATACCCAAACCACACAAAGATGCAACAAAGAAAGAGAACTACAGACCAATCTCCCTCATGAACATTGATGCAAAAATACTCAACAAAATATTGGCAAACCGAATCCAAGAATACATCAAAACAATCATCCATCACGACCAAGTAGGATTCATCCCAGGGATGCAAGGATGGTTCAACATACGGAAATCAGTCAATGTAATACACCATATAAACAAACTGAAAGAAAAAAACCACATGATCATCTCCCTAGATGCTGAAAAAGCCTTTGACAAAATCCAACACCCCTTCATGATAAAGGTCTTAGAAAGAATAGGAATACAAGGAACATTTCTAAACATAATAAAAGCAATTTATAGCAAGTCAACAGCAAACATCAAATTAAATGGAGAGAAACTCAAAGCGATACCACTAAATTCAGGAACAAGACAAGGCTGTCCACTCTCCCCATATTTATTCAATATAGTGCTAGAAGTTCTAGCTGGAGCAATAAGACAACAAAAGGAGATCAAAGGGATACAAATTGGCAAGGAAGAAGTCAAACTTTCACTATTTGCAGATGATATGATAGTATACATAAGTGACCCCAAAAACTCTACCAGGGAACTTCTACAGCTGATAAACTCCTTCAGTAAAGTGGCAGGATACAAGATCAACTCAAAAAAATCAGTAGCCCTCCTATACACAAATGATAAAAGGGCTGAGAAAGAAGTCAGAGAAACATCACCCTTTACGTTAGCCACAAATAATATAAAATACCTTGGGATAACACTAACTAAACAAGTGAAAGACCTTTTTGATAAGAACTTTAAATCTCTAAAGAAAGAAATTGAAGAAGATATCAGAAAATGGAAGAATCTCCCATGCTCATGGATAGGTAGGATTAACATAGTAAAAATGGCAATCTTACCAAAAGCAATCTACAGATTCAATGCAATCCCCATCAAAATCCCAACACAATTCTTCACAGACTTGGAAAGAAAAATACTCAACTTTATATGGAAAAACAAAAGACCCAGGATAGCTAAAAGAATCCTATACGATAAAGCAACCCTTGGAGGCATCACCATCCCGGACCTCAAACTTTACTATAGAGCTATAGTAATAAAAACAGCTTGGTACTGGTATAAAAACCGACATACGGACCAATGGAATCGAATTGAAGACCCTGACATTAATCCATGCACATATGAACACCTGGTTTTTGACAAAGGAGCCAAAACTATACAATGGAACAAAGAAAGTATCTTCAACAAATGGTGCTGGCATAACTGGATGTCAATATGTAAAAGATTACAAATAGATCCATATCTGTCACCATGCACAAAACTCAAGTCCAAGTGGATCAAAGACCTAAACATAAATCCAGTTACACTAAACTTAATAGAAAAGAAAATAGGAAGCACTCTTGAACGCATTGGCACTGGAGACCATTTCCTAAATAAAACACCGACAGCACAGACCCTGAGCACAACCATTAATAAATGGGACCTCTCAAAACTGAGAAGCTTTTGCAGGGCAAAAGACACAGTCAATAAGACAAAAAGACAGCCAACAGATTGGGAAAAGATCTTCACCAACCCCACATCTGACAGAGGATTGATCTCCACAATATATAAAGAACTCAAGAAACTAGACATCAAAGCACTGAACAATCCAATTAAAAAATGGGCTAAAGAGCTAAACAGAGAATTCACAAAACAAGAACTACAAATGGCTGAAAGACATTTAAAGAAATGCTCAACATCCTTAATCATCAGAGAAATGCAAATCAAAACGACTCTGAGATACCACCTTACACCCGTTAGAATGGCTAAGATCAAAAACACCAATGACAACCAATGTTGGAGAGGATGTGGAGCAAAGGGAACACTCCTCCACTGTTGGTGGGAATGTAAACTTGTACAACCACTGTGGAAATCAGTATGGCGGTTTCTCAGAAAATTAGGAATCGAACTACCTCAAGACCCAGCCATACCACTCTTGGGCATATACCCAAAGAATGCTGATACATACCATAAAGATACATGCTCAGCTATGTTCATAGCAGCACTATTTGTAATAGCCAGAACCTGGAAACAACCTAGATGCCCATCAACGGAAGAATGGATGAAAAAAATGTGGTACATATACACAATGGAGTTCTACTCAGCAGAGAAAAACAATGAAAGCATGAAATTTGCAGGCAAATGGATGGAACTAGAAAAAATCATCCTGAGTGAGGTAACCCAAACCCAGAAAGACAGTTATGGTATGTACTCACTCATTGGTGGATTCTAGATATAAAATGAACAATCAGACCACAACCCATAGAACCATAAAGGCTATATATATATAGCATGGAGGTCCCTAGGACGACTGTGGCATATAATAAATTTCAGTTTTACTCAATTATTGAAAAAAAAAAAAATGTGTTATATTGTAGAATGCTAGAATGATGGCTCAGTAGTTAGGAGCACATGTTCTTGCAAAGGAGCAAGACTCAGCTCCCAGCATCCAAATGGCAGCTCACAACTATCTGTAACTCCACTTTCCGGGTGATGTCTTATTCTGACCTCCACAGGCACCAGGCATGCATGTGACCCACATACATGCAGACAAATCTTATACACATAAAACAAAATATGTCAATATGAAAATAAAAAATGTGGTATACATGGATAATATATCTATAACATAACTGCTTAACACATGTGGGCAATGTGCACACAAAGAACCATGCACAAATGCTAACAAATAGAGCAGTGGGATAAAGGTCATTAAGTTTTATAACTAATATATGAAAAAGCAATCAAAATTAGATTGTAAAAAGACACAAAATACAGCAAACTGATTAATCTAGGCATGGAAGATCAACAGCTGCTAACATCATGGAAGAAAGAGAACCATACACTAATGCTAACATTGCCAAATCAGACTGTGGGCCTGCCTAAGCCTCCAGATTCAGCTGCCAACTGGTAAGCAGTATAGAACTGAGAAGAATGTGTGGGACAATCAGCATGCTACAAATAACATTAGACTATTATCCCTGTATCCTTCAAAAATAAAATATATAGTAAAAAAAAAAAACAAATGGCTGGTGAGATGGCTCTAAGGTTAGAGCTGCTCTTGCAGAAGATCCCACATTCAGTCTCTAGCCACCCATAACAGGTGGCTCCAAGGCAGTGGTTCTTAACCTTCCTAAGGTTGCCACCCTTTAATATAGTTCCTCATGTTGTAGTGACCCCCAACCATAAAATTATTTTCATTACTACTTCATAACTATAATTTTGCTACTGTTATGGATCTTTTTCTAAAAAAAATTATTTATTTATTTTTATGAGCCACCATGTGGTTGCTGGGAATTGAACTCAGTACATCTGGAAGAACAGCCAGTGCTCTTAACCGCTGAGCCATCTCACCAGTCCTATTTATTTTTAGGTATATGAGTGCTCTATCTGCATGTATGCCTGCACACCAGAAGAGGACATCTGATCTCACTATAGATGGCTGTGAGCCACCATGTGGTTGCTGGGAATTGAACTCAGGACCTCTGGAAGAGCAGCTGGTGCTCTTAACCTCTGAGTCATCTCTCTGGCCCGTTATGAATCTTAATGTAAATATCTGTGTTTTCTGATGATCTCAGGCAACTCCTGTGAAAGGGTTGTTTGACCCCCTATGGGGTCAAGAACCACAGGTTGAGAAACACTTCTCTAGGCACTCCAACAACCTTTCCTGGCTTTCTTTCTTCTTTCTTTCTTTCCTTCTTTTTCTTTCTCTCTCTCTCTCTCTTTCTTTTTTTCTTTCTTTTGGTTTTTCGAGACAGGGATTCTCTGTGTAGCTTTGCTCCTTTTCCTGGAACTCACTTGGTAGCCCAGGCTGGCCTCGAACTCAGAGAGATCCACCGGGTTCTGCCTCCCGAGTGCTGGGATTAAAGGTGTGCGACACCACCGCCCAGCTTTTTTCTAGTTTTCACAGGCCTACAGAGACATGGCATGCACACACAGACATACAAACACATAAAAAAATAAAAATACCCAGCACTCAGGAAGTGTGAACTCCGTAAGTTTGAGGCTGGCTAGGTCCAATTCCAGGTCACCCAAGGCTACACTGTGTGATCCTCCCAACAAATAAAATAAAATCTTACATGAGTGGTAAAGAGGGGCTGGAGAGATGGCTCAGCAGTTAAGAGCACTTCCTACCTTTGCAGAGTATCTGAGTTCAGTTCCCAACACTCACACCAGGCAACTCACAACAGCCTGTATGCCCAGCTCCAGGGGATCCAATGCCCTATTCTGCCCTCCAAGAGGTACCAGCAAATCTTCCTCCCTCCTTGGAATCTTATTAGCATTAAGAAGCCATCCTATTAAGTAAGTTAAAAGACAAGTTAAAGGTGTGTTTTGTGAGATGGTAATAAACACTGGATAACAAGCAATAAAGCAGAAGGATGAATATTTGTAAGAAATTGGGTTGAAAGGCTGGAGGTGGTGGTGCATGCCTTTAACCCCAGCATTCAGGAGGCAGAGCCAGGCAGATCTCTGTGAGTTCGAGGCCAGCCTGGTCTACAAAGCGAGATCCAGGACAGGTACCAAAACAACACAGAGAAACCCTGTCTCGAAAAACCAAAAAAAAAAAAAAAAAAAAAAAAAAGAAAAAAAGAAAAAGAAAAAGAAAAAAGAAAGAAACTGGGCTGAAGGAATATGACACATCACATACTCTCACTAAAACACAGATACATGGACATATAACATAGAGCCATAAAAAAAGTTTTTAATTCTTCTAATTCTTCTTCTTTTTTTTTAATGTATGGTAAAGAAAGGAATGGAGCACTTGGAAACTTGTAGACGAGGTAACATAAGACATGTCAAATTATTACTGTTCTGTTTTTGAGGCAGGGACTCCTATTCTCATCACCGATTTTCTTCCTTTTCTTCACTAAACTCGCTAACATGTGGTTTTCTTATTTTATACAGATTTTTATCGTGCTTTTATTTCTGTCTGCTTGGTCCATTTGTCCTACAGTTCTCCACTCAAATGTCACCACGCTCTTCCTGACGCTCCTTCAGCCCAGTTTCTCCCAAATATCCAGTCCTCTGCTTTATTGCTTGTTATCCAGTGTTTATTACCACTTCACAAAACACATTTAACCTGGCTTCCAACTTACTATATAGGAAGGCTTCTTAATGCTAATAAGATTCCAAGGAGGTAGGAAGATTTGCTTTGTATGTCTCGCTAGCTGCTGTCACCCATGGTGGGAAACACTCCCTAGCACGTAATAGGGTGAGCAATAAAAAAAAAGTTACATTTAAGTTTTTTCTCTTCCTTCAAGACAAAGAAATTTTAACCAAGAAATCTTCTCAGAACCAATAATATAACCCAGTGTTTTTTTTTCTTTAATTTACTGATGAAGTAAATTATGTTGATAGTTGCTAAAATAAAAGTTATTTGATCACAATATCTTAACAGTCTTTGATACACAATTGAATTCTTCTTATTGCTATTGTTTATGGTTTAAGCATCTGATAGATATTATCTGAAATTTCCTTCCTGTAATTTCTACTTAGTATTGTGATTAAATAAAGGTTTCATAAAATGACACTTTTTAAATATTAAAAAAAAATTTTTTTAAAGCTGGGTGGTGGTGGCACACGACTTTAATTCTGGCATTTGGGAGGCAGAAGCAAGAGAATCTCTGAGTTTGAGACTAGCCTGGTCTACAGAGCAAGTTCCAGGACAGCCAGGGCTACACAAAGAAACTCTAATTAAAAAAAAAAAAAACCAAAGACAAAAGTTTAATTATTATTTTTATATTATGTGTTTTCCTGCCAGTATGTCTGTGCATCACAGGTGTGGTTGTGCACAGGAGTCAGAGGAGGACACTGGATCCTCTGAAACTGACATTCAGGTGGTTGTTTTCTGCCATGCAGGTGCTAGCGATGGAACCCAGGTCCTCCGGAAAAGCAGCAAGTTTTAACTGGTGAGCCATCTTCCCAAACCTATTTTTATTTTTAACTGTGTGTATGTTTGTGTGTGTGCCTGTGGGTGCAGGTGCCCATAGAGGTCAGAGGTGTCAGATCCTCTTTTAATCAGTTCTCTAGATGACCGGAACCAAGGGGTTTAAAACAGTAACAACAGCCAAATCACACCTGGAGAGCCACTGGTCTATTCCACAGTGGAAGAAGCATGGAAACCCTGATTCTGCTATCTAAGGAGTCAGCAGCAACCAAAGGGCAAATCCATCAGCATGAGGAGGGAAGCCAAGCAGGCAAAAGTCTTCCCCCATAAACCTTCCCAGCACTCAGGAGGGAGAGCCAGGCTGATCTCTGTGAGTTTAAAGCCAGCCTGGTCTAGAGATTGAGTTCCAGGAAAGGCTCTAAAGCTACACAGAGAAACCCTGTCTCAAAAAATCAAAAAACAACAACAACAACAAAAACCACACCTTTTTTTTTTTTTTTTTTTTTTTTTTTTTTTTTTTTTTTTTTTTTTTTTAAATCTGGGCTCCCACCAGAAGGCACTGATACAGTGGGGCTGGGTCTTCCCACATCCATCAGGGCGAACAGGACAGTTCCTGAGGTGAGGCTCCCTACTCAGGTGAGTCTAACTTGTGGCAAGTTGACATTAAAACCACATATAATATAATACATCCCTTGGAATTAGAATTACTTTGACATGGGTTCTGGAATTCAAATGGGTCCTCTGCAAAAGCAGAATTCCCTATTAATTTCTGGGTCGCTTTTTCCACCCTCTTCCCAGATTTTTGTTTGCTTTTGAGATAAGGTCTGAAGTAGCCCAGTTGGTGCCTGTGCTGGGTAGTTTTGTATCAACTTGACACAAACTAAAATCATTTGAGAGGAGGGAAACTCAATTAAGAAAATGCCTCCATAAAATTGGCTGTGGGGCACCCTAATTAGTGATTGATGGAGGATGGTCCAGCCCATTGAGGTTGGTGCCATCCCTGGGCTAGTGGTCCTGGGTGCTATAATTAAGCAGGCTGGGTAAGCCATGAGGAGAATGTCAGTAAGCAGCTCCCCTCCATGGCCTCTGCATCAGCTCCTGCCTCCAGGTTCCTGCCCTGCTTGAGTTTATCTCCTGACCTCCTTCAAAGATGCACAGTGATATGGGAATGTAAGCTGAAAACCCTTTTCTCTCCGACTTGCTTTTGGTCATGGTGTTTCATCACAGCAATAGTAACTCTGACTGAGACAGTCTCCAATTCTCCATAGATCAGACCCTAGCTAGCCTTCAACGCCTGATCCCCCTTCTCTAGTTCGAGTGCTGGGACTACAGGTGTCAGCCACAATGCTTTCTTCTCTCTCTCTCTCTCTCTCTCTCTCTCTCTCTCTCTCTCTCTCTCTCTCTCTCTCCTCCCTCTCCCTCTCCCTCTCCCTCTCCCTCTCCCCTCTCTCTCTCTCTCTCTCAAGTGATTTATGTAACAGACTATCTGTTCTCTAATGGATGGAAACAATCTAGTTGTGATCAACTTATAAATGACATCTCTTCACCATCTTTAATTTCTTTGATGCTAATCAACCTGTTTAAGTTCAATATCCATCTTGTAAAATCAGTGATTGTCTCTAGAATGAAATTAATAAACATGCATTTTCATGACTGCTTTAAATACACTTTATAACCGATTATTTCTCCTCATCTACTGAATAAAAGAAACTGGGGAAATCTGTTTCTATTCTTCAGAAACAATGAGCATTTCTCAGTTTACAATAACAGTTAACACAAGAGTAAGGAGAAAAAGGCCTCCCTTCAGTCTTCTCTGAAGCTCCTCCACATGCTGGCCATGCCTCAGCCTTTATTCTTTTGTGTGGGGACAAAGCAGTTGTGTTGCAGTTTGTTCCTGGTTGTCTTATTTTCTCTGTGGAGCAACATCTTGGTGTGTGGCCAGCCAGCCCTGCATTCTTTACAAACAGCAAATCTGATTTCGTTTGTTTGTTTGTTTTTTTATTTCCCAATGTGATTGTAAAAACACTGCATTCCATTTCTCAAATGTTCCCTCACTAACACATTCTGCATTGGCCCTCCAGCATGAAGTAACAACCAGTTTGTTAAAAGGCTGCTTCCAATTATGCTGGACTTCCAATTAGTCCTGGACTTCAGGAGTAACACAAGGCCAAATACTAAAACGCTAACTCAGATCCAGTATGTGAACTGTCTTGATTTGCTCTCTGTTGCTGTGATTAAACACCATGACCAAAAGTAACTTGGGGAGGGACGGGTGTATTTGGCTTACACATCCCAATCACAGTCCATCCTTGAGGGAAGTCAGGGCAGGAATCTGCAGGAGGCATGAACTGAAGCAGAGAATAGGGAAGGCCACTGTTTCCTGGACTGCTCTCTCCGTGGCTTATCTAGCTTGCTTTCTTACAGAACCAAGAATCGCTTGCACAGGGGTGGTACTGCCCACAGTGGGCACAACAATTATTAGTCCCACACACTTGCCTACAGGAAAACGAAATGTTTCTCTTTATTTCTCAGAATTACTCATTTTATTTTGTATGTGTTACTGTTTTGCCTGCACGTATGTATGTGGCCCACATGTGTTCAGTGCCTGTGGAAATCAGAAGGTATTAGATCCCTTGAACTGGAGTTGCAGATGGTTATAAACCACTATGTGGGTGCTGGAGACTGAATCCAGATGCTACAAGAGCAGTAAATGCTCTTAACTGTTAAGTTATCTCTACAGATCCCCTGGGAGGCATTTTCTCAACTGAAGTTCCCTCTTCCCAAAATGACCCTGGCTTGTGTCAAGCTGACAAAAACAAAAAACAAAAAAAGAAAAAAGTTCCAACTAAGCAGCACAGGAACCAACAGACTCATACTTAGATTTAGGTTGACGTTTTTGGCTTTTTTGTTTGTGTTTTGTTTTGTTGCTGTTTGAGGCAGGGTTTCTCTCTATGTAACCCTGTCCTGGTACTCACTATCTAGACAAGCCAGGTCTTGAAATGACAGAGATCTACCTGCTTCTGGCTTGTTTTTAATTAAAAAATAAATTACTTAGGACCTGGGACATGGCGCCATCCGTAAAGTGTTTGCTTTGCAAGTGTTGGTCCTCAGAACATATGCAAAATGCACATGCTTATAATCCTAGTGCTGGAGCAGTAGAGACAGGCAGAATCAGGGAATTCCAGACCAATGGGAGAGCCTGTCCCAAAAAACAGCTGGACAGCACCTGAGAAACAACACCCAAGGCTGACTTCTGGCCTCCACCTGCACACATACACAGTGTGTGGTCATTAGCATATAGGTGTACCCCAAGTGAATGAACACACACAGTTTGCCCGAGTTGTTGCTCAGTGTATAGTTTTATTCAGAACTGACTCTACAAAGTCTGCATCTCTTTTTTGTTATGTGGTGCTGAAGTCGATGTTTGTCAAACTGGTGGTCAGCCAACAACCACACACAGTTTCTTTTTTGTTTGCTTTGTTTGCTTTTCGAGACAGGGTTTCTCTGTGTAGCCCTGGCTATCCTGGAACTCACTCTGTAGACCAGGCTGGCCTTGAATTCAGATCCACCTGCCTCTCCCTCATGAGTACTGCGCTTAAAGGCATGTGTCACCACTGCCCAGCTACAAAATTTCTTATATGCCTACTAAACCCACAAGAGCTCCATGTGTGTTTGGGGCACAGCATTCATCTAGCTGGTTTATAAGTCTGCCTTTGCCTTTGTTTCCTGCTGCTGTGGAGCCCTGAGATCAGCCAGAAGTCCTCCCCGGGCATGCACACATGTCCAGGACCTTGGCCATCTGTGCTTGCAGAAGCATGTCAGAGTCCTTATATGTTTTCAGGGTTTCTGCTGTTTGTCCACATTGCTATCTACTGACTCAGGCAGCATGACAAAACCCCATAAATGTTTCTGGTGGTAATAAGCCTCCACATTCTCAGCAGCTTCAGTGGTGAAACAGTTCTGGGTCAGAAGGAATAAAGAGACTTGTTTTGTTTTGGTTTGGTTTTGGTTTTTCGACACAGCCTTTCACAGTGTAGCTTTGGAGCCTGTCCTGGATCTCCCTCACAGACCAGGCTGGCCTCGAACTCACAGAGATCCACCTGCGTCTGCCTCCCCAGTGCTGGGACTACATGTGTATGCTGCTACCGCCCAGTTATAAAGAGACTTTTAAACTGGCTTTCCAAGGAACTACCACAAAACAAAACCAGTACCAATAATCCAGGCTGTCGATTCAGTCCAGCTGATCTGACAAGCAGAGCTGGGGTAAATAAAACACCACAAATATCAACCTTCCCACTGAAATTCTGATACTTTATGAATAAGTACTCCCCGAGATGTTTTTTAGCAGATTTGTATTTTATGTGTATGAGTGTTGCCTGATTGTATGTCTGTGCACCCTAGGCATGCAGTGCCTGCTGCAGCCAGAAGAGTGACAGATTCTGTAACCAGAGTGACAGGCGGTTCAGAGTCTTGGAGTGCTGAGAACCAAACCCAGGTCCTCTGCAAGAGCAACAAGTGCTCTTACCTGATGGAGAGAGCCATCTCTCCAGCGTCTAGATGTTTTGAGCTTTTGACTAATTTCTAGATTTCCAAAAAACTTGATTCTTACAGGTTTGGTTTTTTTCCTGTGGGTTGTGTCTGCACGTGAGGTGTGTATTGCTCTTACGGAAGAAGAAAATCCCACAGCTCTTTCCTGAACCATTTTTTTTTTCTGATGTCACCCTAAAACAGTAAAATATTTTATTTTTAACTACTACTTGCTTACTTGGCGTGTGTGTGTGTGTGTGTGTGTGTGTGTGTGTGTGTGTGTGTGTGCCCGTGCGTGTGTTGCACATATGAAGGTCAGAGGACAGCTTGTAAGGAGTCACTTTTCTTCAACCAGTTGGGCTCCGGGATTAGACTCACACTCAGGTCATCAGTCTTGAAGGCAAGACTGACTTTATCCACTGAGTCATCACACCTGCCCAGGAAAACATTTTCATAAGTTATTATTATTTTGAAATAATAATTTTTATGTTTTTAGAGGTGATCATGCAGTGAGGACTATGGAGGTGAGAGGACTGGGAAGAACTGGTTCTCTCCTTCCACCATATGGGTCCGGAAAGCCCCCTTATCTGCTGAGCTAACTCACTGATCCTCAGAAAACATTTTGAGATTGAATCATTTCTAGTTTATGTATACAAATGTTTGGCCTGCGTGTATATATATGCACTGTGTGTGTGCCTGATATGCACAGAGGCCAGAAGAGGGCTTTGGATCTCCCTGGAACTGGAATTACATACTGTTGTAAACCATCATGGGAGTGCTGGGAATTGACCCTGAGCTCTCTGCACGAGCAGCTAGTACTCTTAACTCTTGAGCCATGTCTCCAGCCTCATTACGGTCTTGTTTTGAAGATTTATGGATATTTAGTTACTTTATTGTATTGTGTACCTGAGTATGTATATGTGTGCCTGCACCACATGTGTGCAGTTGTCAGTGGAGGGCGAAGAGGGCATCAGAGCCCCTGAAACTAGGAATCACTCAATGTGAATGCTGGGAACTGAACTTGGGTTCCCTGCAGGAGCAGCAAGTATTCTTTAACCACTGAATCATCACTTCAGTCCCCAGCAAAACATTTAAAACCATCTGAAGGTGCCTCTTTCCTCAATTCCTATTAAATCAATGTATCAAGCACTTAACTTGAATTTACAATGTTGTGTAGCCAAGAGAAAACAATACCAAGAAAAGTTTGTCCTCAAATAATGTGATAGAAGATACAGGATTTCAAAGGAAACTGCAGTAACTGTGACATGCAGTCCAGCTGTGATTAACACAGCATCCAAGTTGGCTGAGATACAATTGTTTAGAGAAAAAATAGCCTTAGGTTTTCTTCAGCCTCTACACATCAGGAATGCATACTGAAAAGTAACATGATTGTGTTACAGAGACAGAGCAGAAAATTGAGCACTCAGAACAGGAAAGTCACCACCACAGAAAACAGAACGTATTAACACATGACAGGAAGAAGAGACGGGATTGGTGGCACATGCCTGAATCCCAACGGTCCAGAAATACAAGTAGGAGGGTCAGAAATTCAAAACCATCCTCAACTATTGGGAGGGCTATTCTTGGTTGTCAACCTGACTACATCTGGAGCAAACTGCAATCCAGAAATGGAGGCAACCTGTGAGAGATAGTTTGCTTGATTTGAAATGGGTAAATCCACCTCAAGTCTGGACCTCTGAGAAAGGAAGACACACGCCTTTGATCCAGGTCTTGAGGTGGGAAGACTCGACTTTAATCTGGGCCCTACCTTCTGTTGAAGCCTATATAAGGACATAGACGGAAACTGTTGCTCTCTGCCTGATTGCCCTTGCCTTGTTAGCACATCCATTCCTTCATTCTCATTGCGCCTACTTCTTTGGGAGTCCAGCATACACTGAAGACCAGCTGAGATGTTCAGTCTTGTGGACTGAGCAACTATTGGATTCTTGGACTATCCATTCACAGCCAGTCATTGTTGGATTATTTGGACTGCAGCCTGTATTTAAGTCATTCCAATAAATCACACACACACACACACACACACACACACACACACACACACACACACACAAATACTTAAATATATATTTATATATATTCATTCTATACGTTCTGTTACTCTACAAAACCCTGACTGATACAACTATATAAGGAGTTCAAGGCCAATCTGGGCTACATAATACATGTTCCACTATGAAGGTTGGGTCAGTGGGCACTTAAAAAAAAAAGGGCGGTGGTGGCCCACGCCTTTAATCCCAGCACTCGGGAGACAGAGCCAGGCAGATCTCTGTGAGTTCGAGGGCAGCCTGGTCTACAAAAAGGAGCAAAGCTACACAGAAAAAAACCCTGTCTCAAAACACCAAAAAAAAAAAAAAAAAAAAAAAAAAAAAATCCTAAGTAAGCAAGATTCTTGATAAACAGAGAAGAGAAGAGATGCACAGGGCATTTTTTTGGCCGGGCAGTGGTGGTGCACACCTTTAATCCCAGCACCTGGGAGGCAGAGGCAGGCGGATCTTTGTGAGTTCGAGGCCTGATCTACAGAGCAAGATCCAGGAAAGGCGCAAAGCTACACAGAGAAATCCTGTCTCGAAACCCCCCCCCCCCAAAAAAAAAAAGAAGCAGAAAGTCCAAAGAAAGAAGAGTGGCTGGAGCTTTCAGGACAGAGACAAAATTGAACACAGGGATTTTTGAGCTGTGATAAGGGGGAAAAAAATCCAAATCAATCAATAGGGAATTGTGTCCAGCCCTTATATGGGAAGAGAACAGGGCCTGACTCTACCATCCAGGTGGGAAAACTGCTCAGCAGACAGTACTCAGGAAGGCCTTACTCATACAAAGCATAAAGTAAGCAGTTCTTTGACTCACCAAACAAATCAGACACAAAATTCTCAACATTCAAACTGGCCAAGTAATTTAAATGAACTCCAGAACAAAGCTCAATATTTTTAGAATATTTATAGAATATTTTAGAGTATTTATAGAAAGTACAAAAATATCCAAAACCCAAAATAGTAATATTCACAATGTCTGCCACACAAGCAGCAGAAAAACATAATGAATAATGAGGAAAATAATCAAACAAAACTGAAATAAATTTAGAATTATGAAACACATTTAAAAGCTAGTTCCATAGATTTTCATTAAATAGTTATCCAAGCAACAACATGGACATTAAAAAAAAAAAAAAAAAAAAAAACCTCAAACAAAATTTTGATAGGTTTTTTTTGGGGGGTTGCTTTGTTTTGTTTGAAACAGGGTCTAACTGAACAGTGTCAACTGGCTGTCCTGAAACTCACTATGTAGATAGGCTGGCCCCTAACTCATAGAGATCCATCTGCCTCTGGCTCCTGAGCTCTCAGATTCAAGGTATATGCCACCATGCCCGTCATCAAATCAAAATTTGAATGATTAGGTATTATGTATTGGTTTTTGTTAAAGTGGGATTAATTAGTAGAGGAATATGTTGCAATAGATAAGATGAATGAGGGCTGGGAGTCGTCAAGGTGCCTGCTGCTCTTGTGAAGGACCTCAGTTTGGCTAACAGAACCCATGGTGGGCAGTTCACAACCCCATTACTCCAATCCAATCGGATATACTCTACTGGTCTCTACTGGCAATGTACTCATGTTCCACACAAACATAACAATTCTTTTTTTTTTTGTTTTTTAAGATTAGTGAGCTTCCAGAATGAAACAGTAAGATCACCCACCGGTAAACACACCCACACAACCAGACACACCCACACACCCATACTCACCTCTACTCCCACATGCACCACACACACCCACAGTGAGGGGGGCAGGAGGGAGAGAGAAAGTGGGAGGAAGGGAAGGAGACAGAGAGGGAGACAGGGAGGGAGAGAAGGAGGGAGGAATAGGGAGGAAGGGAAAGACGGAGGGAAGAAAGAACATGCTAGGGCAGGGATGGCGCACGCCTTTAATCCCAGCACTCGGGAGGCAGAGCCAGGTGGATCTCTGTGACTTCGAGGCCAGCCTGGGCTACAGAGTAAGATCCAGGACAGGCACCAAAACTACACAGAGAAACCCTGTCTCGAAAAACTACAATAAATTAACACACACACACACACACACACACACACACAAAGAAAGACAGAGCACAGAGTATGGGGTTTGTCCAGCTGGTTTTTGGTCTTGCTCTGGTCCAGTTTTTCCTCACTATGCTCCCTTCCTACATTTTGGAGCTATAATGTATGTCCTGTGCTACTGTGTGTAGGAGGTATGTGATCTGCTTTTTTATTTCAATTTTATAAGGGAATATATATGGATAAAAGTGACATTAAGTATAACCAATTCACTCTCCCAAATTTAACAGCAACTTCCATTTGCATAGCCTCCCTGTAGGAATAAAACTCACCGATCAGGTTATCAGGCTCAGGACAGCTAGTTCAGGAGAAAGAAAGCAGACACTGACATTGCATTAAATGCTAAAATCACTGTTGTATGCACGTTGAATCTACAAACTTCTTATATGAACTAGGTGCCCAGAATCTGGAGACTCTCTAGCCTTCTGTAAAAACACGATGTATGCTTCACATAACCAAAGCAGCAAGGGATGGGGTACAATCCCTTGGGAAAATACGAGAGCCCACCAAGGGCAAGCTCTGGATCCTGACTCTGGCCTTCTCTTTCTGTGGCTTACCAATCTCTTTCCTGTAGGGTTTTCTAAACTCAGCTTAGTGATGTGAGTCAGGAAAGGGCTTGACCAGCACACATGAAACCCTGGGTTCTATCCCCAGCACTGCAAGAACACCAGAAGTTGAAAGTCACCCTCAGCTAACAAGTGAGTTTGAAGCTAGCCTGAAAGGGGGGGGGGGTAGGAAAGAAGGAAGGAAAGAGACAGAAGGAAAGAGGGACAAGAAAAAAAAATCTAAAAGCTTTCAATTCACTAAGTGCTTACACACGAGGTATATGTACTTCCTGATACAAGCTACAAAAAAAGCCAATTATTCTTATTTGCAGAACTACCTAGGAATCAGAAGCCACTGAACGTGAATGATGGACACTGAAGCCTGAGGTCAGTGAAAAAGCTTTTCACTGCATGTAGCTTGGGTTTGGACTGATCAAACAGACACAAATCACTAGATATGATCAAAATTGAAGGACAGAAAATAAACTGGTAGCAAATGAACCAAAGAAACGAAACCTCAACAATGAAAAACAAACAAAACATACACTTGTGTATATCTTTTCTTTCTTGAGACAGGGTCTCTCTGTGGCCCTGACTGGTATGCAACATTTCCTAGACCTGGCTGGCCTCAAACTCACAGAAGCTTGCCTCTGCCTCTCAAGTACTGGCCTGAGCCAATGTAAGTGGCATGCTTCCGTAACTTTATCAGTTGAATACAGGGTTAAAAAATAAGTAGAAACATTGCATTTACTCACTTGGACAGAGACACTCCCCCAGCTTTCCCGATCATTTCTTCATGGTGCAAAACTGAACGGTTCCACGGGATATGGAGGAACTTTAAGAGCGTTCTCATCCACCGCTCAGGGTGTAAGACAAGCTGTTCATAGTGAACCAACATGCACTTTTTATAACCAACTTCCATACACTGGTTGTACATGGTTTCTATGGCCCGATTCCACTTGGTCAAACAGTCCCTGTAGCTGTTCAGGTCAAATCCAGCTATGGTAACTCTTCGAGAAATCATTGAATGTACTGATGCCCGGCCATCTCGGACCATCAGGAGAAATTTGGCATTGGGAAATAACCTAGCAAGGTAAGTCAAGGATTTCAGGGCAAAAGGATCTTTGTTACATAAATAAGGCGCTGGCTCCCCATGTTTAACAATGACCTCCAGAAGGAAGGCTTGCATGGCAGAATCCAGCACTTCATCAGTGACACCAGCCTCATCCAGGCGGATCTTCTCTTTACTGGACCGGGACCACATCTGCTTCAGGGCAAGGATTCGAGGGATGACCCTGGTTTCCTCTCCACAGCGGATGTCAGGATGTGCGTCCAGCATAGCCCTCATGAGCGTGGTTCCACTCCGAGGCACACCTCCGATAAATATTAAAGGCATATCTTTGTGATAGGTGAGTGTTTTGTTGGATTTGATGTCCAGGCCAGTTCCCACAGTTGTTTTGGGGTTCTCCAGTCTAGCTGGCTGGCTACGTTCCTCTATTCGGTGATGACACTCCATGGCATGCTGGCCAAGGTAAAACACTGTCACAGAACTAATCACCAGACACGCCAAAAGTAAGTTCTGCTTCAGCTTTCCCACCATCTTGATGTGGTTATCTTCTTATTAAACATATGATTTGCTCAAAATGATTGTCAAGAAATGTTCAGGCCATGGAGATTCTACTTCAGAAAGATGGTCAGCATCTGGTAAGAAAAAAACAAAGATTACCATCACATTATGATGTTTACAAGCCAGTCATCAACATTTTAGACAGAAAGCAGCAGAAGCAATCTGGATGCTTTACTATCCTAAGAATATAAGATCCACACATGTGGGCACAAACGAGGCAGTGAAGCACTGTGTGGCAGGCCTACAACCTGGCTACTCAGGAGGATGAGGTAAGCAGACTGTGTTAAGGCCAGCCTACAGTACAGAGTACATTCCAGGCCAGTGTGGGCAACTTCACAAGATCTTTTCTCAAAAGAAAAGGATGCTGGGAATACAGCTTAATGGCAGAGTGCTTGCCTAGCATGAAGACCCAGGTCCAACCTCTAGAAGAGAGCCCCACCCCCTCCAATAATCAAATGCTTATAATCAGAAACAGCTTTTTTTGATTTCACAGATCTGAAGCTGTGCACCTGGCTCACAGTAGAAAAACCAAAACTATTTTTAGCAGCAAATTTAGCAAATATTTAATTCATCCATTCATCCCAACAGGTATTAAATGTTGGGAGTCCAATCTAATATTGATCACTTGTATTTAAATTGCTACACACACACACACACACACACACACACACACACACACACACACACACAAATACCACTATCACTAGCTCCACATTCTATTATAAAAACAAATTACCTAACTAGGAGTCCAGAGTGCCTAACTCATATATGCCTAACTGTCCTAGGAATTTCAATTTGTAGTCTCATAATCACTAAGCCAGTTCCTTAAAATCAATCTTTTAGCAGTTCCATCCTCCCAACCCCGGGTGTGTGTGTGTGTGTGTGTGTGTGTGTGTGTATGTTCCCTAAACATACCCTACTGGCTCTATTTCCCAGCATGATGCTAATAAAAACAGAGAAATGATTGGATATACTAGAGAAAAAAATTTATTCTAAGGGACTGGGGAGATGGTTCAACACTTGTTGTTCTTTCAGAGGACCTGGGTCCAATTCCCAGCACCCACATGGTGGCTAATATTCATCTGTACCTCCAGTTTCAGGGGGTCTGATGCCCTCCTCCAGCTTCCATAAGTGCCAGGCACACATGTGATACATATACATACACATAGACAAAACACCCACACACATAAAATAAAAATGTAAAAAAGTCTTAGGAGGAAGAGGAGGAGGAGGAGATATTCTGAGAGTCAAGACTTCCAGCTCTGGCCTAGTGACAATGCAGTCAATTCCCCACCCCAACCAATTATAAAGCCTGATTAACAATTGGGCTTTTCAGTGCTCTGGAAATCAAAGGAATGAACAACTGAAGAACATTTACAACTAAACACTGTAGAAGCTGGTCAGAACAAGCGAGAATCTGTAACTCCGCCATCTCCCAACTCAGGAGGTACCAAGGGCAGCAGGGCAGCGTAAACAGTTAGCACTGGCAGCTTTTGCTCGAAAGTGGATGGGAGCTTGCTAATTTGAGGTGGTGAACAAGACACATGCCCATGTGCACTGTCAAGTTGAACAAGAAGGTGAGCAACTCTAGCAGGCTGAGGCTGCAGGACTAGCTGGGCAACTCAGGCACCAAAGAGTCGGGAAAGGAGAAGTTTGGATGGCTCAGATTTATAATCCCAATATTCAGAAATTGGAGGCAGGTAGAATGCTGGGAGTTTGGTACTAGCCTGGGCTATATACTGACCTATATACAGGTCAGGCTGGACTAGTGTGATACCTTGTCTGAATAATTAAAGAAGGAGAAGGGAAAGGGGAAAAGGGGGAATGGGAAAGGGAAAGGAAGGGAATGCATAGGAAACAAGTAGATGTCCAAACAGCCTGAACTTGACAGCTCCCCTGATCGAGTTCAGATCTCCTGGTGGAAAAGCTCAATGGCTCAGTTGTCTAATCCAAGCACTATTCAAGCACCAGCTGACTTCTGGGCACTGAGCTAGGCAGACAGAGGCAACTCCTAGAAACCATGCTGGAAAACCAATTACAAGAGCACAGACACTTTACACAAATAGGGGTGGGGTACGTCTAAGCCGTTCATAATAGTGTTTGTATGTGTGTGTATGTGCGTGTGCGTGTGCGTGTGCGTGTGTGTGTGTGTGTGTGTGTGTGTGTGTGTGTATTTTTTTCTGAAACAGGGTTTCTCTGGATAACAGCCCTTGCTGTCCTGGAACTTCCTCTATAGACCAGGCTGGCCTCACACTCACAGAGATCCTCCTGCCTCTGCCTCTCCAGTGCTGGGATTAAAGGCATGCGCCATCACCACAGAGCAGTATATATATATAGTAACTTCCATTTAACTATCTAAAAAGTAACGACCACACACACATATACAGCATACCCATATGGGCAAGCTCGCAGAGAGAGAACAGACTGCAGAATCAAGACTTTAACTGCCATCTGCAATGTGGGACTTTCCACAGCAGATGGGAACTATGTGCCTGGACTGCTGTCACAGCTGCACAACTATATGATCTAAGGAAATCACTGAATTATACTCTAACAATGGGTGACCATCATGCCATACAAATCACACCTCAACACAGCCGTGTTCTAAACATGAATACACAACTAAAATTGTATTAATAGTCTCAGTGAGCTATACCAACTGAGATATGGATTTTGTTTATTCATATGTTAATTCATTTGATGTCGCTGAGCATATACTATTCTGTCAGGCATTGCACAGAACTTCAATCAAGAATCCTGGAGAATCGGTTGAGATTAAAAGATTGGCTTAATAAAAAAGACTACAAATAAAAAGCATTAACTAAGATAATTGGTAGCAATACAGCACTAAAGAATCTTAATATAAAATGGTATCCATTGTATGGAAGACACACTTAAGATGTTATCCCAGAGTTCAATTTCAAAGGGAGATTATGGGGAGAAAAGCAATGGCAAGAAGACCAAGAAACAGAAACCAGTAAGATCCAACCCTAGAAAAGTCACACTCGGGTTTTCTTGTTTGTTTGTTTGTTTGTTTCCTGAGACAGGGTTTCCCTGTGTAGTTTTGGAGCATATCCTGGAATTCACTCTGTAGCCCAGGCTGGACTCGAACTCACAGAGATCTGCCTGCCTCTGCTTCCTGAGTGCTGGGATTAAAGGCGTGCCCCACCACTGCCCGGAGAACAGTCACACTCTTATAAGGAGGAGAGGGACCAAATGACAACAGGCCCAAGGAAGACATAGCATGACACTTTTAAGCATGCAGGAAATAATTCAGGAGGACATCAGATAAAAAGAATATAAGAGGGGGCTGGAGGGATGGCTGAGTAGTTAAGAGCACTGGTTGCTCTACCAGAGGACCCGCGTCAATTCCCAGCACCCACATGGCAGCTCACATGACACACAGGTCAAATATCAACACACATTAAAAACTAAACAAAACAGAACAAAACAAAATCAAGAAAAACCCAAGAACCAGAGGGCCAAATAACCGGTTGACACCAGATGTCTCGATTCAATGCTTGTCCGTCCGTCCGTCGGCCCGTTCATGCACGAGCGCGCGGGTGTGCATGCGTGTGTTTGTGTTGTGAGAGTGTGCCTGTAGGTAGAGGTGAGAGGTCAACTTTGGGTGTCATCCTCAGAAACACTACACTACCCACCTCTTGAGACAGGGATTTCCGTGGCCTGGGATTCACCATTGTGTCATACTGGCAGGCCAGTGAGCCCTGAGGCTCCACCTGTCTACCTTTCCAGCACTGGGATTACAGGCGTGCACTACCACACTCAGAGGTTTTCACATGGGTTCTGGGGGTCTAATTCACATCCTCATGCTTGCTAGGCTAGTGCATTACTAAAGCCATCCCTCAAACCAGTCTCTCCTTTAAAGTGGCACTTGGGCTAAGACTTGAAGAATGTGTAGGAGTGAGGAGTGTGAGGTGAAGGGCATGCCAAGCCCCAGGGCCATGTTGAGAAGGCACTGGAAAGCTGTCAGGAGGAAAAGGCCAGTGTAGTTACAAGACGGGAGCAAGAGGGCAAATGAAGAAGAGAGGAAACCAGGCAGGGGCTGGACTACAAAACTCACAGTGCAAGGAAGGGATGTGAAATTGTACAACAGAATTCAATGTGACCGATTCTAAGCAAGGAGTCACTCGATCAAACTTAGCGTAATAAAACTTGTCTCTAGCCAAAACAACCTCAACAAAGAATAAAGCTGAAGGACTCACACTTTGAAGTTTCAGAACGACAAAGCTATTAGAATGACGCCAACCTAAAATGGCTAACAGAAAGACGAGCTGTCCAGAGCAATGAGTTTATTTGGAAATAGCAAGAGGCTGTGATTCAGGATTCATGTGCCATGACAAGGAGTTCAAGGGGAACCTTTTAAAGATGGAGGGCTGAGGAGATAGATATTTCAATGGGCAAAATGCTTGCCTTGAGAGCACTAGCACCACTTTTCTACACTCAGAATCCATGTTAAGATAGGGGTGTGTGTGTGTTTGTGTGTGTGTGTGTGTGTGTGTGTGTGTGTGTGTGTGTGTGTAAACAGGTAAAAGCATCTATTGTGCAAGCCTGACAACCTGAGTTCAATTCCTAAAACTCACAGTAGAAGCAGAGAACTGACTTCCAATATTATTTACCTCCATACACACTTGTTTACATTTGCACATGTGCACACATGCATGCACACACTCATAAATTTAAAAAGCAAGGCACATGCACAGAGCATGTGTGTGCAACCTCAGCAAAGGGAGGTGGAGGTAGGCAGGACTCTGGCCACCTGTCTAACCTGCTTGGCTAAGAAAGGTGGATGGCACCAGAAGAACAACACTGGAATTAGTCACTTGGCCTCTCAACACACATGCGCCCACATGTGCACTGGACAGACAAAAACTGGGGGAGTGTTTGCTTGAATGCACGAATCCCTGGGATTCATCTCCAGTACCACATAAACCCAGCATGGTGGCACATACCAGAGATCTCTCCACTTAGGAGGTGGAGGCGGGAAAACCAGCCTTTGCCTACATGAAAGCATTTCAAACAAACAAAAAGGTCACAGAACTGTGTAGAAAAAAGGTCAGTTTTGCTATATGTAAGTTTTAGTTCTTCTTCTTCTCCTCCTCCTCCTCCTCCACCTCCTTCTTATTCTTTCCTTTTGGTTTTTCAAGTCAGGGTTTCTTTTAATGAAATCCTGAGATTTAGTCATGCATCACTACATCACCACTGCCTGGCTTGGTTCTTTTTTAAGGACTATATTTATTATTAATTTTGTGTATGACCGTCTGTGTGTGTGTGTGTGTGTGTGTGTGTGTGTGTGTGTGTGTGCATGCGTGCTTGCACATGAGTGCAGGTGCTGGAGGAATCTAGATGAGGGTGTTGCATCCTCTGGATCTAGAGTTACAAGAAGCTGTGAGAGCTGCCTGACCTGGGTGTCAGAGCAGAATGCAAGTGATGCAAGAGCATAACTTCTGAGGCATCTCTCAAGCTGCTTTTTCTTTTCAATGAAGGGAAATTTGAGGGAAAACACAACGCTTTTCATGGAAAACAAGAAGGTGGATTTAAGTCAGGAGGCCATGGCCCTAAATTTTCCAATCACTACATAATGTTTCTGATCAAACAGTACATAGAGGCATGAGTCTGGTGGCAATGAACGAAGTGAATGATAAATTTCACTGATACTGACAGAGAAATGATCCTGGGGAAAAAAGCTGTCATGTCTATTTTACAAACTAATGAAATTTTCAAAATAAACGAAACAGAGCAGAGCTGATTTAGGGGCTTTACTAACGGTTGCTTTATCTTTGGATTGTCACAGGAGTGGCTTTCTAACAGACTCCATTTGTTTTAGGTTTGTATAAGCATACTACAGGAGAGCAGAAGTAAAACTAGCCAGAATTATTCTGAACGAGCAAGGCTTTTTGATAAAAACCTACACTTCACATGTTCAATCACATTTAACGTGCAAACTTTTGACAACTGTCAGGATACAATAGGTGACAGGTGACTCAACGTCTTTCAAAATTACCTTGGAAGTCAGCAAGGTGAAAGTCAACTGCAGCCACGTCAGGGCGAGGCTCAGTGGTAGTGATTGTGCAGCATGCATGAGGCTTCTCTCCCCACGAGGGGGAAAAACCCCACTCAGTTGTAAAACAAAAACAAATGACTAGTTACCCCACTAAAATAAAAAATAAAAAGTATATCTTACCAAAAATTAACAAGGTGAGCTGGTCATGGTATCGCATGCCTTTAATCGCAGCATTGAGGCAGAGACAAATGGATCTCTGGAGGCCAGCCAAGGCTACAGAGAGAAACCCTGTCTCAAAAAATCAAAAAGAAAAAAAAATTAACAACATGGTCATGTCTACTATCCCAGTACTGAGAAGGCTGAGGTAAGAAGATGAGGAATAAAAAGACATACTTAGCTTCAAGGCTATCCTTAGCTACAAATGGAATTGGGGCCATCCTGAACTAGAGACTCGAGCTCAGAAAAGAAAAGGTTAACATAGCTAATGTCTGCAGTATCTTCTACCGTTACCAGTTTTCTACTAAAACATCTCAACTCCCATTCGGAGCATACTGACAAGTGCTAACAGTTTCTCCAACATACTCAGACACAGATCTTCCTGATCCTACAAGTGACTTCTGTATACCTACCAGACCATCAACCCATCACCCACTGGATACCCCAATTCAGTTAGGACAGAAGGATCCCTTGGGCATGTTGTCCAGACAAAAACACCAAAAAATCCAAGAAGGGGTCTTTGGCTTCTGCACATTTTCACTAACTTATAAAGCTTGACTTCCTCTTTGGATGTTTCTCAAACTGAAGACCACAGGTTCATACTGCAGCCCTGCTACAAGGGGCCTCAGTGTCACCCCACTTCACAGATGAACAATCCGAGGCTCAGGCAGTAGATTCTCCTCAACAGTTCTCCAGAGCCAACCAAATCTTCAAATGTCCTTTTACATTTCATCTTACACATTGCATTTACTCCAAAAGATGTTCAATCCCTACAGCCCAAAGCCTTTGTCTACACCTCACCTCCACCACAGCAGGTGGAGCAGAGAGCCAGCTCACACTGTCTAAGGCATCTCCAGCAAGCTTCCAAAAGAACCCATTTGGCAGTACCTTTCTCTAGATAAGAGAAAGGGTCAAGGCTGAGGTCCCTACACCTTGATGTTCTTCCTTCCAAAGCCTTGGCTAATAGCCCTATAAGAAAGCACACAGCTGGGGATATGATTCGAGGGGTACAGCCCTTGCCAGGCAAGGGTGAGAACCAGAGTCTAGATCCCTAGAGTCCACACAAAAAGGGGGCCAGGCATGGTAGCTACTTGTGATCTTCCCACTTGGGAAACAGAGACAGGGGTTCCCTAGGGCAAGCTGGCCAGTTAAAACTGGTTCAATCAGTAAGGTCATGGTTCAGTGAGAGACCTTGCCTCAATAAAGTGCAGAGAAACTGAGGAAGACACCATTGAGATTAGGCCTACACACACACACACACACACACACACACACACAAAACAAAAAACATACAAACAGACAAAAAACCTGACATGGCAGGGACTGGAGAGATGCCTCAGTGGTTAAGTTTTGTATAATATTAAAGGACCAAACTTAATAATATACTTCCCAGGGACTCAGAAGAGAAACGACGAACAACAGAACTATTTTCAGGAAATGAATCTAAGTACACTAAGCTCTTTGTCCGTCTACTTTATTCCTCTGGGATAAAATCCTATCTACACAGCTTCAGCTCTGTACTCAAGCCTAGTTCCTTTCTGTTAATTCTCTCTACATTTATCTGCTGTCCCCTCTAATTCTCTAATAATCTTAATTCTCTTATCTTAGTTCTGCCCCATCTAGGTTCTCATTCATCTAGTTCCTTCCCATCTTAGCTCCTCTCTCATCTTGTTCTTCTCCATCTGGCTCTTCCTCATCTTCCATCTCGTTCCTCTCTTAGCCCTTCAATCTAGTTCTTCCCATCTAGTCCGTTCCTCTCCAGTTCTTACCCATCTAGTTCTTCTGTTTTCTTTTTTCCTCTCTCTTTCCTCCTCTCAGTCTCCTTATTCTCTCAGTTCTTCCTAATTCTCACAGGAATCCAGTTATAAACCCAAGTAACAACAATCCTCTCACAGAGCAAGGTCATCAGGCTTGAATTCTTACGGTGTCATAAAGGCAGGTAAGAATTTTCCTCAGGTAGTGACCACTGGGCTTTCTTTTACAACCAAAAAACGGGAGTGTAAAGGAGGAGGTCAATAGAGAGCTAATGTTTGGTTAGTATATCAAGAAGGGAATTTATGTGCTCAATCTACATTCCTAGAAGTGGTTAGGTAAGAAATTAGGAGTCTATTAGTAAGGCTGTAAGGAAGGAGGGTCTCATCCTAAATTGCACAAGAAGTAAAGCTATCCTCACCTAGGAGACAGGTATTGTTTCATTTGGCCTTTTTTTTTTTTTTTCTTGTAGGTATTTTAGATAAACACACTGTTAGGAGTTATTGGAAGCATGCACAGCATTCCAAGAAAATCACTGTAGGAACCAGCTAATATATATACAAAAGCTAAAAGATCACCAAGACTTCTTAAACCAGGGCTTGACCTTTGCAGAAGTCCTTGAGTTTTCCAAGTAGTAGCTTTTGTGATAGTAGCTGAATTCCATTACATTTTCCTGTGGCTTGCAGCAGTTAAGAGTCCATACTGTTTTTCCCCCGAGGACCTGAGTTTGATTCCCAGAAACCACATCAGTCAGCTTCCAACTGCCTGTAACCCCAGCTCCAGGGGAATCTTACACCTCTCTGACCTCTGTGGGCATTTGCACCCATGTCCATACAGCCCCATACACATAATAAAATAATAAAAATAAATCTTTTTAAAAAGATATGATGGAAGTAGGAGGGCTTGCTGGGAAGGCGAGAGAAGGAACTAAGAGAGGATAATGGGAGGGTATGATGAAAAATTATATACATATATACATACATCTATATACACACACACACACACACACACACACACACACACACACACGTGTGTGTGTGTGTGTGTGTGTGTGTGTAAGAGAGAGAGAGAGAGAGAGAGAGAGAGAGAGAGAGAGAGAGGCGAAGTAATAAAAAAAAAAAAGCACAGTAAAGGCTGACCTGACCATTTCCTTTACACATCCTAACACTCCATACATGCAAGTGTATATGGACATCTGTGTGACAAGAGAGAGAGGCCTCTTCCCAGGACCTTAAATGCTTCATCATGTCTTTTCAAACAGAACCAGAAAAGAACCCTAGGATGCTTCGTTTCAGTTTTAGTCAAGAGAAAGAACAGAAACTGTAAAAACACAACTTAAAACACTATTAATAGAACTGCTCCCTGCAGCATGTGCTGTCTCTGCAGTCCAAATGACATCGACTGCTTAGAAAGACCAGAAAGCTTCTAGACTCAGGGTCACAATTTCTCTTTCCCTGTCTTCTTCCTCTTTCACTGTTTATGTAGTGTTGGAGACCAAATAAAAGACTTCACATGCTAGGCAAGCATTTACACTCACTCCCCAAAATCTTTGCAAAATTTCCAAAGTCCTGCTGCTAATTAAAAACAGCACTGAGCTGGAGAGACAGACGGCTCAGAGGTAAAGAGCACTGGCTGCTCTTCCAGAGAAACCAGGTTGGATTCCCAGCACCCATATGGTGGCTCACAGCTGTCTGTAACTCCAGTCTCAGGGAACCCACCCCTCTTCTGGCCTCCAGGGGCACTGCATGCATGTGGTTCACAGCCACAGAAACAGACAAAACACCCAAACTCATAGAATAAACATTAAACACAGCACTGCCAGATGTGGTGGGGCACACCTTTAACCACAGCACTCAGGAGGCCAAGGCAGGTGTATCTCTCCGGGTTTGAAGCCCTATAGCAAGCTCCAGGTCAGCCAAGGCTATAGAGTGAGAGCCTATCTCAAACAAACAAACAAACAAGCAAAATGAACTCAAATAAATAAACGGAAAAATAAAACCAGTAATGATTAGCCAGCAAGGTGACTTTCTGAGTAAAGGTGCTTGCTGCCATTCTGATGTCCTGACTCAACCCCCCAAACTCACATTAAAATAAGAGAGAACCAACTCCTACAAGTTAAGTTGTCCTCTCACCTCCACAAGCTGGCCATGGCCCAAGGCCACTCACCTCTCCTATACACATACACATAATAAAAAGTGAAATTCAAATGCCACACTGTGCAACTTCAGAGAGATGGTTGGTGTCAAGTGTCTCCACTGACCCATCTTGCTGACCCTGCTATGGATTCTGTGGTTGTTTTGCTGATTGGGGGTGGGGGCAATGTGTTTCAGCTCAACAGTTAAGAACAATGACTACTCTTAAAGTCCCAGAACATGGCATCTCATAACGGTCTATAACTACAGTTCCAGGGGACCCCCTCTTCTGGCTTCAGTGGGCACCAGGCATCCATGTGATACACAGACATACATGTAGGCAAAACACCCATATGTAGAACATAAAAATAAATAAATCTCCCATCTTCAACACAACTTCTAAACCTAAGGCTCAAGGATTAAGTGTAGAAGAGGGGGAGAAACACTGTAAGACCAGAGGAACAAAAAGCTGCTGTGAGATTCCCTCTCCTAGAAATGCAAGAGAAGCTCCACCCATGAAATTGCACCAACATGAGCCTAACCATGCTGTGAACAAGGAGGACACCAACAGATACGCTAATGTGGAAGGAGGCACGTTCAGGAGGCCTCAAGCCTAAACAAAGAACTCCAAGGATGGATGGACCTGACTGGAGGCAGCAGACTTCAATAGGCCCTATGGTCAGGAGCAGAGAGCTGGCCAGGCATTAACAACTGCCCCTAACATCCAGGATACACTTGAAGGCCCGGGAGCACAAGGTAAACACTCAATCACTTTTGAAAGTTCAAGTTAAATTAACTAATGTTTGGGAGTTGTTTTACGAACATTGGAGAGGCCGGGCTGTGGTAGCACATGCCTTTAATCTCAGCACTTGGGAGGCAGAGGCAGGCGATCTCTGAGTCAAGGCCATCCTGGTCTACAGAGTTCCAGGAGAGCCAGAGCTACACAGAGAAACTCTCTCTTGGAAAAACAAAAACAAGCAAACAGACAGAAGAACACTGAGGGCAGGTGGGTGGAAGAGGGCATCTAACAGGAGACCGGTGAGCTGGCTTGCTGAAACTCAGCAAGGGTCTGAGGTCTCAATAGAACAATCCATTTTAGAATACATATGACATTTGTCAAAAGAAGCTAGAATGGGGCAGCCAAATGGTTCAGTTAAGTGGGTAAAGGTGCTTGCCACCCAGTGGTGCAAGCTTATGCCTTACTATCAACTCTGTGAATTCTAGATTGAATGGAGACAAGGAAAAGGAGACAAGAAGAGGGCACCAAGATAGTTAACAGCCAGTTGGTTACTAGAGCTGGGGGAACTGAGCTTGGTCTGAATAAGACTTACTCTTCGTCACTTGGCATTAGATAAAGCACTGAGTCATAGTCACAAAACGAGAGCAATAATAAACTTTTTCACAGTAATCAGAGGAGAAATTACGAAAGGACAGAGCAGGGAGCAGAGGAAATGGAGCACACTTGCTGGGTTCTCCTTTTTAAAGAGCAGCTTCCAGGGTGCCCACACGGACTGGTCCTTGTGGGCCTTTACCTCCCAAGCAGGACTGGTGCCATCGAGCCTGCCCTCAGGACAACTCACACCAGCTCCAGCTTGTCAACAACTGCCTGTGCTCGCCTCCGGTGTTGTTCTCCTTTTCCTTTATACATCCCTCAGGGACGTCTTCTCGGGGTGCTCTTTTTCCATCCTCAGCCCCAAATCAACCACTTCCCCTTCTGCAACCTCAAACTACTGGGTGAAAACATCTTGTGTCCACTCAGACAGACCACTGCATGTGGTTAGTTTCCTCTAGTAGACTGCAATCTTTGTGAAAACCCATCATCATCCAGTATTATATGTGAAAAATGGGTAAGGATAAAACCAAGTAAAGAGATAAAGCAGTGAAGGGTCATTTCCTAAATGTTCTTGAAACACCTATAAAGTCATCTGAGACAAATGAAGCAAATATTCAACAAAGTAATCAAAAAGTAAAACAATGAACTACAAGTAAACAGAAACAAAGTAATCTGAAAGCAATGAAAAGGTTTTGCAATTATAAACATTATCCTCAAAGGGTTCTTATTATTTTTATTTTATGTGTAGGGGCGTGTCTGTGTACCACTTATGCCTTGGTGCCCAGGAAGGCTAGAAGAGAATGATGGACCCCCTTTGACCAGATTTACAGATGGCTGTGAGACACCATGCAGGTGCTGGGAATTGAACCCAGGTCCTCTGGAAGAGCAGCCAGTGCACTTAACAGCTGAGCCATCTCTCTAGCCCTACTTGTTGGTAGCTCACTATCATCTTCTTCTTTTTGAGACAAGGGTTCTCTGTCTAACAGCCCTGGCTATCCTGAAACTCACCCTGTAGACCATGCTGGTCTCGAACTCAGAAATCCCCTGCGCCTCTGCCTTATGACTGCTGGGATTAAAAGCATGCTCAATCACCATCTGGCCTACTTCTTTTTTTTTTTTTCCCAAGAAAGTAACTACAAAATTTACAGCAAGACCAGCAAGATGGCTCCGTGGGTAAAGACACTTTGCACTAAGCCCGTCAACCTGAATTCAATCCCACAGAAGGAGAGAAGCCACTCCCTCAAGCTGTCCTCTGACAGAATTCTGTACATGGCACACATTACATGGCATGTGTGCACACACAGAATGAAATATAAACACCAATTATCCCCAGCCTCATGCCTGAGCTTCAACTTTCTCCACTCAGTTCCTTCACTATTCCAATGTGCAAATACACTCAACATTCCCTACTTAAAACCTTGGAGTGGGCAGTTCCTCTCGGAAAACAACCTCTCACTGAATTGTAAGGAAAACTCTTTGGGATCCAGCCTCAGCCTGCATCTGCCTTGGTCTCTAACTCCTCTCACCTCCAGCACTGGTCTCCCCTTCTCTCTCACCCAACGCTGCCTGCCTGCATCAACCTGAAGCATCTCCAAGTTGCTTGTGCAAGGCACCACGTCTATGTATAACCCCGACTCATCCTTTCAATTCAATGCCTTCCTTAGTGTCATGTACTAACATCGATTACACCACTCCATTACATTACATGGCTAATTTGTCTGCTTTTCCAATAAACTGTGAGCTCCTTGAAAGGAGGTCTTTGTTTTATTTATTTATTTATTTATTTATTTATTTATTTATTTATTTATTTATTTTGGTTTTTCGAGACAGGGTTTCTCTGTGTAGCTTTGCACCTTTTCCTGGAACTCACTTGGTAGCCCAGGCTGGCCTCGAACTTACAGAGATCCTCCTCTGCCTCCCAAGTGCTGGGATTAAAGGCGTGCACCACCACCGCCTGGCTCTTTGTTATTTTTAAATATGAATGTGTGTGCACATAAGTACAGTGTCCACAGACCTAGGAGAGCGACTGGAGATCCCCTAGAGCTGGAGTTACGGGTGACTGTGAGCCACCTGACATGAGCGCTGGGACTGAACTTAAATCCTCTGTGCTCTTAACCACTGGGCCGTCTCTCCGGCCCCTAACTAATGCTCTCTTCATCTATTAGTCTGTTACATTTGCCTGTGTCAACTCCCACGCCCACTGATGTATAAAACAATCTTACCTTTATTGTGATCACTTATGTCT
The DNA here is from genome assembly GCF_004664715.2 of Peromyscus leucopus. Classification (NCBI taxonomy): domain Eukaryota; kingdom Metazoa; phylum Chordata; class Mammalia; order Rodentia; family Cricetidae; genus Peromyscus; species Peromyscus leucopus. Next base: position 21,415,086 of record NC_051082.1, read on the forward strand.
AATACAAGAAATAACAAGGTGGGCTGTGCATATAACTCAGCCATTAAAGCACCTGCCATGTAGCATCAGAACCTAGGTCAAGTTCATGCACTGTGGCATTGGAGGGGAGCACCAAAGTAAAAGAACATTTCTAATAATAATTTTAGATGTGAAGAAACTGAGGCTCAGGAGGATGGTTTTCTTTATGCATCTACTTGGTAAACTGTTGGCCAAGCCAGGAGCCAGCTACGTCTGACTTGGTATTCTCTAGTGCTTCCCAGACACTAGGGATGACATGAGCAAAAAGCCATGTGTGCGTTGTAAGAGAAATGATTTCAGATTTTTGACATTATAAGCCTTTCATAAGCAAACAGTTCCCTTTTTCTCTGGAGGAACCATCTCAAATATACTTAGAATGATGGAGGAAAGCCTCAACCGCGCATACACTCTACTTTCACAGGTAAGAAGCACACATTTCCCACAGCTTTGGCCTCTCCACAGATTGCACCTGGATGAGCTTAAGGACAGAGAACTAGGTCTGGTCTTGAGGTAGCAGATCTGTATGGAGGCCAGAGAGTGCACATACAAGTAGCTCTGCCTTTCCTGTGTTTAGTTTTGTTAAGATTTTGTTGTTGTTGTTGTTGTTGTTTGTAGATTTTTGTTTGTTTTGTTTTGAGACAGGGTCTTACGATGTAACCTTGGCTGACCTAGAACTCACTATATAGACCTACCTGGCCTTGATCTCACAGAGATCCAGCTGCCTCAGCCTTCTGAGTGCTGAGAGTAAAGGAGTGCACCACCAGGCCCAGCTAGGATTTTCTATACAAATGCATGTGCCTACATGAGTTTATGTATACCTGGTATGCACAAGTGCTTTCAGAAGCCAGAAGAGAACATCAAATCCTTAAATGTAAAGTCACAGGCAGTTTGTGACCTGCCTGGAATGAGTGCTAGGAACCAAACTCGGGTCCTCCACAAGAGCAGTGTGACGGCCCCCAAAGGCCCCCAAAGGCTCATATAGTTGAAGGCTTTAGTCACCAGGGAGTGGCATTATTTGAAAGGATTAAAACCCCTGTTGAGACCAGAACCTCTCTCTCTCTGCCTAAAGATCATGATGTAGCTCTCAGCTACTGCTCCATCATCTGCTTGCATGCCACCATGCTTCCTGCCATGACCATAACGAATCAAACCTCCAAAACAGTAAGTAAGCCCCCAGTCAATATGCCTTCTTTTATAAGAGCTTGGTCATGGTGTCTCTTCACAGCAATAGAACAGTGATTAAGACAAGCAGCACTTGCACATTGAGCCATCTCTCCAGCCCTATCTGTTATTATAATGAGTATAATTTTTCCTTTGTAAACACATACACACACACACACACACACACACACACACACACACACATACGCATGCACGAGCACATGAGCAGTGTCCTTGGAGGCCAAAAGAGGGCATCAGATCCCCTGCAGTGGGAGTTATAGGAGGTTGTGAGCTACCCTGTGGGTGCTGGGAATCAAACCCAGGTCCTCTGGAAGAGCAGCCAGTGTTCTTAGCCACTGAGCCATCTCTCCAGCCCCAGTGTACTTTTACTTATCACATCACTATCCCACATAAACTGGCTCTATACTTCTGTTGTGGGAAATTACTGCCTCCAACCTACTTACTCATAGATGAAATTCTGTCATCTTCTTTTTGCAAAGACAGACATGAAATTGCTCATCAGAAACCATTATAATTACAAAATTTAAGAGCAAAATGGAAACACCTTATTATTTTATCTTCTTGCACCTTTCTGAGGACTTCATGACAGAGGCCCATATACCTTCTCTAGGGTAGGAAACATCCTTAATTTGGTACTGAATAAACAAAACGCAATCTATAGTAACAGTATCTTAACCGTAGACTGTTCTTGCCATGAGCTCGGACTCCTACATTTCAGTCAAACACAGAGAGCATACAAACAAACAGGACCCACCATCTGCCTGCCAAGAGCTGGCGGGGAAGAAGACAAGAGACCCTCCACACATGCCGAGACAGAATGATAAAAAGGTCAAACAGGAGGTACGAACGGAGAGCAGAGAAGTCTAAGGAAGAGTTAGGTCGATGGGCTGGGGAAGGGCAGGACAGAGGAAATGGCACTAGAGGAAAGGGTCCCTAACAGCCCCACTCTGGTGTGGAAGGACAATGCAGAGGAGGGCAAGAACACATATTGAGGGACTATTAAAGTTAACTCTCAGGGAACAGAAATAACGGCACAAAACGGAAACAGAAAAATAGATCTGTAGTATTTCAGAGTTGTCAGGGGCCTAAACAAATGTGCTAAAACACAGTGCTGGAGAGATGGTTCAGCAGTTAAGAGTACTCGCTGCTCTTCCAGAGGTCCTGAGTTCAATTCCCAGCACCTACTTGGCAGCTCACAGTCTGATGCCCTCTCCTGGTCTGCAGGCATACATGCAGACATAACACCTGTATACATTAAAAAAAAAAAAAAAAGACATAGAATATGGGTTGGAAAGATGGCTCAGAGGTTAAGAGCACTGGCTGCTCAAGGGGGCAGAGCAGGGTGACAACAATCATTATGCTTTGGCAAGATGAACCTGGGTAGGAACTATGCGAAAAGAACAACACGGTGTATTGTATAATATCTTTGTATGCAAATCTGCCATCTGCCCAAGTGTCCAGATTGGCAGTCTCCTATGTCAGCTTAAATTGTTGGAAATATAAGCTGAGCCAGAACCTGGGATATTTAAGGATGACAGACAACATTTGTGGAAAGAATAAGCCTAAGGTGTGTATACGAGCTAGGATATCCTCAACTGGAGGTCAGCTCTTCTTTGGGTATTAGCCACAGTTAGCCTCATGGTTTTGGTTTTTTTGTACAGAGCTTTTCCTTTGTTAATTTCTGAGAGTGATTTCTTACTGTGTAGGCATATTGTTTGTATAACAGTTTCATGGAAGAGTATTTGGGAATGAGGACGCACTATTGAATTCTTTACTTTATTCCTAATGTTGGGTTAAAGAATGCTAAGGACTTGTTTTGTCCTTTTATGAGAACACACAGGGAATACGTTTTTGTATTTTTTTTTCAAGATGTGACTCTGCATTCTAGATTCACAATGAGCACTGACCATGGCTTCTTTCATATTATCTGCTCGTCCTACATCCTAGAAATGAAAGTGAGATTATTTCCAAATTGAGAAACTTCATAGGGTTTGGAGTTTGTCAAGATTTCTGCTGAACAGCCCCTCCTTCACTTAAGATCAGAATTAAAAAAGAATATGCTTATATGGATATATGCTAACACTTTAATAGTTCATTTGAATAATATATGGAAAAGCACTTTCAAAAAAAAAGTAACTGCAAGTACAGTTGTGTAGGGCTCAAAAGCTGGTCTTCTTAACACAGTAGCTGCTCAGATGTTGGAGGAGTTTTCCTTGCTAATCCTTTGCTTTTTACACAAAAAGGAAGTCTTCACCTAAACTATTCAGAGCTGGGCTGCCACAGCCTCATGGAAATTGCTCATTCATCCAAAAATGGCAGATAGGGATAGTTTCTGGAAATTCAGGCAAACTACAGAGTGACACGTTACTGAATGAACTTCTGAAGTCAAATTCAGAGGCCACTCGTCCTTAGGAGCCTCGGCCCTCCAATCAGCTTCTTAATGGCATAATATTTTGCCCATTTCACCTTTGAATACTATGGACAATTCATTAATGATGGTGTGACATTGGTTTGTACCTGTCATCTCTGAGAGAGGAGAGTTTATATGCATAAACTTGTCTTTAAGAGAGAAGAGGTCATAAATGAATTTCTTGGGAATGATAACAAGATGACTAACTTCAGAATTTTCTAGAGAAGATCCAAGATACCTTAGGAGCATAAATTTGGGGATAATGATTTCTTAAGACACTTTAATTTGATGACCTCTTCTCTTCAGGGTGACTTAAGTGAACTCTGGTTTATTTTACTTTGTAATTCACCATCTGACCATGCCAATCATAGTAAAATTAGTTCAATTATTTTTATATGTTTTGAACTAATTTCAATCAAAATAAGTAGTGTAAATACTATCATTTTATACTAATTTAGTTATAGAGAATGTAAAGTGTTTCATTATAAACAATGATGTTTGTTCCAATAAACTTTAAAATGGGGTTAGCTAAAAAAAAAAAAAAAAGACATAGAATATGGGTTGGAAAGATGGCTCAGAGGTTAAGAGCACTGGCTGCTCTTCCAGAGGTCCTGAGTTCAATTCCCAGCAATCACATGGTGGCTCACAACCAATCTGTAATGAGATCTGGTGTCCTCTTCTGGCCTGCAGGCATACATGCAGGCAGAACAGTATATACATCAATATTAAAAAAATAAAAATAAACCATAGTGCAAGAGCCCCTTGTCCTCCATAAACAGAAGGAGAGGCAGGAGGAAGCACTCCTAGGATGGTGGAACAGGGACTTCCGAAGTCTGCTCTTCATGAAAGTATAGAACACTGACAGAATGGTCAAGACCAACTTTCTCAGAACTCTAAATATTCACCAAAGGCTTACAAAAATCCAAGGAATGTTTATACAAGAAAAAAGCCCAACTCTCAGGAAGCAGTGAGCACTATAGCACTATAACTTGCCTTACTCCCTTTCCTCAGCTCTGAAGAACCTTGAAAACCAACAGCCTCATAAACATCTTATGAACACCAGGAGCCACTGACTGGAGCAGAACAGAACCGCAGCTCCCAACAAAACAGTGCCCTCAGAGAGCTGTCGCTACTTACCCTGTCAGGTGGCTCACTGACAAAGCTCCATTCTTAGGACTTCTCTTGGTTTGAATGGAATCAGCTCCCTTCATACAAATGGTCATATCCCAAAGCATTTGTTAAAAATATTCAAAGACAACTACTTAACGTCACAGCTTCAGGCAATGGCAACCACATAGGGAGCAGTCAAGACTAAAGATTTGGGGAATGAGACATTCATAGAACCTAGAAGAACCCCCAAAATGCCATGGGAATGTCTCTCAGCACTGCTTGACCTGATGTTCTGTACAAAGAGAAGAGAAAATATGAACTAAGGCACAATGGCAAACTGGTGGTACACAAAAGGAGTGTACACACACACACACACACACACACACACACACACACACACACACACACTCTTGTACTTCTAGGATGGTGGAGGTGAGACTTCCAAAGTCTGCTCTTCATGGAAGTAACACGAACCCTGACAATGATTGGGATCAGTTTTCTCAGAACTCTGAAAATTCACCAAAGGCTTACAAATCTCCAGGGACTGCTTATGCAAGGGCCGACTCAGCGAGCACAGTGAATGTAACAGATACACCCCTGGGTTGCTCCTTTTCCCTTCAAAACCTGTTCTTATTCTGGCATTTCCTAACAGGAAGAATAGAAACATGGTTAGGACAGTTACCAAAGCCAGAAATGGAGAAGTCGTCTTAGGACTTGTGATGTAGCTCACATCAGTGGCAGCATGCTTGCTTAGCAGGCTCAAGACCCAGAACTTGATACCCAAGTCCCCCAAAGTCTCTATCCTCCAATCTACCCCCTCAGCCCTACTGGCCTCATCATCCGACCCAGTGTCCTGTGGTGACCTCCATGAAGGCAGTATTGTCTCTCTTTAACTGATCTTCCACAATGCTACCAGGATCAGAAGACTCTTTTCAAAGCAGATTCTCCACGCTGGAGAGAAGGCTCGACGTTGGCTGTTCTTGCAGAGGACCCAAATTTGATTACCAGCACATAAAGCGGCTCACAACCATCTGTAACTCCAGCTCCAGGGGATTTGACGTCCTCTTCTGGCCTTAACAGGCATTACACTCACGTGTACACACTCACATACAGAAACACACACAATTAAAAATAAAATAAATCTTTTTTTAAAAATCTGTTCTCATTCATGTGACCTGCCAGAGTAGAGGATGTAGAAATGGAAGCCCATCTTGATTTCAAAGCCCTACCCTTAGGGCAGAGAAAGAGGAAAAAGATCATAAACAAGCAAAAGCCACAATCACAGGTACTTTGGACAGTAGACATTAAGCATAAGATAGCCCAGTGTGGTGGCTCATGCCTGTCATCTTAGCACTCAGGACCCTGAGGCAGGGGGATAGAGAAATGTTTCAGTGGGGTAAAGTGTTTGCACACAAGCATGAGGACCTTAGATCGGATCCCCAGAACCCACCAGACACAGTTGTGTGTGCCTACAATTTCAACATTCCCACAGCTAGGTGGGAGGTGGAGAAAAAAGGACCTCCGGAAGCTTGCCAGCCAGCCAGCATGATCTGGTAAAGAAACAGAAGAGACCTTGCCTTAGGAAAACAAGGTAGAAGGTGAGGACCACATACATGTGCACCCACACTCACACAAATATCCATAAAAGGAAGATAAATTGAAAGCTTTTTTATAAGAAGGGGTGGGGAGATGGTGCACACCCTTAGTCTCAGCACTCAGGAGGCAGAGGCTGGTGGATCTCTGAGTTAGAGGGCAGCCTGGGCTACAGAGAGTGTTCCAGGGCAGCCAGGGCTACACAGAGAAACTCTGTCTTGAAAAAGAAAAAAAAAAAGCTTTCCTATAAACTAGACACACAATGGGCTATATTGACTCCAGCCCATTCCGTTCCCTTTATTACACTTGGAATCCCCCAATTCACCCGCTGTCTCCCACCCCAGTCTTCAGGTAAAGAGTCAAAATCTTCTGGAGGCTGGAGAGATGGTTCACTGCTAAGAATGCTTGCTGTACAGTCACAAGGACCAGGGATGCCCTCTTCTGGCCTCTGTGCATACACTGGCACAAGGACCCCCAACATACACATGTGCATACACTCATACATACAGACACATACACACCTATAAATAAATCTTTTTTAAAAAATCACTTTGAAGCCGGGCGGTGATAGTGCACGCCTTTAATCCCAGCACTTGGGAGGCAGAGGCAGGTGGATCTTTGCAAGTTTGAGGCCAGCCTGGTCTACAGAGCGAGATCCAGGAAAGGCACTAAAACTACACAGAGAAACCCTGTCTCAAAAAAAACCAAATAAATAAATAAATAAAACTTTGGAAGAGCTGGGGAGATAGCTCAGTGGTTAAGAACACTTGCTGCTCTTCCAGACAACCCAGGTTCAATTCCCATCACCCACACAGCAGGTCATATTCCTCATTAGGCACAACCAATGCCTCTGTCCATGAATAAAGAATAAGACCTGAAATCACAATAGAATATATGACATACCCAAAGCAAGGGGAAAGAAAATGATCCTGATATTTGTTTTTAAAGACTTATTTTTAATTTTGTGCATGTAAGTGTGCATGTGTGTGGGGATACATGCATGTGGGTGCAGGTGCCCCAGAGTCCAGAAGAGGGCATCATATCTCCTGAGCAGTTGTGAACTGCCCAATGTGGGTTCTGGGACCTGAACTTAGGTCCTTTTTAAGAGTAGTACAAACTCTGCACTCCTGAGCCATCTCTATCTACAACTCACTAGTTCTGAGAAGAAATGGATGTGTGTGTGTGCTTAGATGTCATGGGTACAGAGAAGAGGAACGGAGGGAAGAGATGACAGCCATATTTGTAATGGCAAGTTTATCCAGCAGAGATGAAAACTGACACCTGAGATTCACCAGAAAGGACTGAATAAACATCTTTTAAGATCACAAATACTCCAGGCACGGCAGTCTTTAATCCCAGCACTCAGAAGACAGAGACAGGTGGCTCCTCCTTAGGAATGAGGACCCCTCTTCCTGAGATAAAAGGATAGATAAGAATCAAATAAGCATGAACAACAGGCAAAAATGAGAAACCCTTAAGAGTCCAGGCCTAATACCCACCAATTTCTTCTGTTGAGGGGGAGGCACAAAGAGAGAGAGGTATGGGGAGAGCCAGTCAAAGGATCTCCAAGTACTAAGTAAAGCGGGACTACCTTCCATGTGCTAGACCACTGTGTGAGCGATCATCAACGAGGCTCTCAATTTGCTCACTGTGGTTCACGCCTGTCATCCCAACCAGTGCGAGGCTGAAGCAGGACTGTTTGGAGTTCAAGGCTACACAGTCCGTTCTGGCCAATCCAGAACCGGTGTGAGGCCCTGACTCACATGGGAAGGGCGCTAACTGGACCCAGTGCTCGGAGGCTTGAGTACTTGTTCCTCTTGCAGAGGATGGGACTTCAATTCCCAGTACCCACAGGGTGCCTCACAACCATCTGTGACTCCAACTCCCGGGTCCCCAACGCCCTCTACTGGCCCTCTGGGTCACTAGGCACACACATGGTGCACTCATAATGAAGACAAGACATGCATACGTATAAAATAAAACTTAAAAAAAGGAAAAAGGAACTGGCATCAGGACCGTGGGAAATGTCTGAAGGGTCACGCGTCGAGAAGAAGAAAAGGCAAGAGATGGAGGTTGACAAGTCAGGAGAGTTAAGCAGAGGAGAGAGATGAAGGGTCTCCGAATAAAAGGTATGTGAACTACACCCCATGAAGGGGAGTCAGCGACGGACATGGAAAAGGGGGGTCACGGTGGCCCATGCTCGTCATCACAGGACTTAGGAGGCAGAAGCACAAAGACGACCATCACCCTGGGGCCAGCCTGGGCTAGACGGTGATTCCGAGGTCAGCCTGAGCTACAAAGGGTAAGTCTGCAGCCAGCCTAGGCTACACAACGCGTTCGAAGACCAAGTGGGCTGCACAATGAATCGACTTCGAAGCCAACACTGAGTTCAAGGCCAGCCTGGGCTACAAAGCGAACTGTCTCATAAAAGTGGGGAGGGATGGGGGGCAGGGTCTCACATAAACGGGATAACGGTCTCCATCAGGCCAGGGATGCCAATGTAAGTGTGCGCAGGTGAGGCGGCGGACGGCGACCAGAGAGTCCGAATGCCCGCTGGGCAGAGACAGCAGCAGCAGCAGCCGCGCCCGGGACTGCTGGGCAAGAGGAGCGGGACGTACGGGCGGCCGGGGCGCGGGGGGAAAGGGGCCGGCGGGATGGAGGATGGAAGATGGAGGCGGCGGCCGGGGCTCGGCGCTGCTTACCTACGATGGCGGAGGCGCAGCCGTGCCGACGCTCCGGCATCTTGGGCTTCGGCCGTTTCTCCCGCCGCCCTAGCTGGTGGCCATGGCGCCCGCCCCGGGAGCGCTTCCTCACCGCCAGGCGACGGCCCTGCCCGGCCCCCGCCGAGAAGAAGCGCACCCGCGGCCGCCTCAGCAGCGACTGGCCGCGGTCGCCGCCGCCTCAGCGCCTGCCGCCCGCCGGCCCGCCCTCCCGCCGCCGCCGCGTGGCCGCAGGATCTCACGCACGCCGCCATTGGCTGCCCCGAGCTCGGCCGCTCGATGTCTCTGCCTCTCTGATTGGTCCGACCCGGGAGAGGCGGGGTTTGGGAGAGCTGGTGGGGCAGGCGCTGGGGGTGGGGTCTGACATCCGGGCCCAGCGTTTGGCCAACCGGCCGGAGGGGGCTCCCCTGCCACTACCTGCAGGGGTGGTTTGTTGCTAGAGCAACGGAGCCGGTGGCCTAACTGGAAGGGAGCCAGGACAGCGTCCTGAGCCCTCATGGGATGTCCAAGAAGGTCTTCATCCCTAAACCAAGGGAGGGACAAACAAAAGAGCGTTCCTAGGAAGACCCCTCCCCGCCTTGACACAGCAGTCAAGCACTCAAATCAAAATTGGCACAATATTCCATACCACAGAAAAGTGTAAATGAGGGCTGAGGATGGGGCTCAGTGGGTAGCGTGCTTGCCTAGAGTGAAGCCCTGGGTTCCAACCACAGCACTGCATGAACTGGAAGTGGCGGTGCGTCTCTAATCCGAATACTGAGGTCATAGAGGCAAGAGGATCTGAACTTCGAGGCTATCCTTGGCTACAAAGGGAGTGTGAGGCCATCCTGGACAGTGTGAGACCCTGTCTGGGGGAAGAAAAAAAAAACGTATAAATGAAAGGAGGTGTGATGACTCACATCTGTAATATCTCAGAAGGCTGAGGCAGGAGGATTGCCAGGAGTTTGAAGCCAGTCTGGGCTCCAAAGTAAGTTCCAGACAAATATGTCTATTACAGAACAAGATCTTATCTCAACCCCCCTTTGCCACCTGCCCAGAAGCCAGGCAAAGTGGTGCATACCTATTATCCCAAGACTTTAGAGGCCAAGGCAGGGCAGAATTTCAGACCAGCCTGGGCTGCACAAGAAGATCCTATCTCTTGGCCGGGCAGTGGTGGCACATGCCTTTAATCCCAGCACTCGGGAGGCAGAGGCAGGTGGATCTCTGTGAGTTCGAGGCCAGCCTGGTCTCCAAAGCGAGTTCCAGGAAAGGCACAAAGCAACACAGAGAAACCTTGTCTCGAAAAAACAAACAAACAAACAAAAGAAGAAGAAGAAGAAGAAGAAGAAGAAGAAGAAGAAGAAGAAGAAGAAGAAGAAGAAGAAGGAGAAGAAGAAGAAGAAGAAGATCCTGTCTCAGACTTTAAATTTTTTAAAGAGGAAAGTCAGGGATGGAACGGAGCTACTAGAATGCTTGCCCTATGTGCATAAGGCCCTGAGTCCCATCTCAAGCTCCATATAAACTAGAAATGATGACACATGCCTATTATCCCAGCACTTAGGAGGATAGGGCGTTCAGGGTCATCCTTATGTACATACTGAGTTTGAGGCCAGTCTGAGCTATAGATAAGTACATAAATAAATAAAAGGTGATAAGTAAGTCATTGCATGAAAGGACACAGTGAAAAAGGTAAAGAGAAATGAGAGGGAGAGCAGAGGGCTGAAACTGCAGAACTGAAAAACAATCATTCTCATTTACAACCCCCCTGCACATCTATGCCAGGTTTTATCAAAGGCCTGTAAAGTCCAGCTCCAAGGGATCCAACACAATCTTCCAGACTCTATGAACACCTGCAAGTGAATGCATAAGCCACACACAAACACATTTTTTAAAAAAGCTAAAGCCCTAAATATTTTCATAATTCTGCCTCTGTATCTATTTTTGTGCTCCAGACTTACCTCTTCCAGGTAATCAGATGAGACTCATAAAACTCTCACCAGAGACTGCAGGCTACAGGCACCTTTGAACAAGGAGCTCAAAAGGCATAGCTCCTGTCTATTTGGGGGAATAGCCCAGGCAGTGCCTACAGTCTCAGAAGCGAGAAGAGGTGCTTGCTGGTACCCATGGAAGGAGCCAGAAGCCTGTCCCATTTGGACCAGTAACTGTCCCTCAGAGACTGGTCCAAAGAAGAAGGTCTAGCTGAGGTTAAGGGTTTCTTGCTACAGTAACGTCACCTCTGGAAAGGAAGTCTCCATGCTATACACAGAGATGTTCGAGGTTTGAGAGGTGAAAAGGCACCACAGACCTCAAGCACTCACGGCTTGGTTATTGGCGTTGCTTTTGGAAATGACAAAAATGCCAAAGCCTGGTGGCTCAATCCTGTAATCCCAGCTACTCCAGAGGCTAAGGCATGAGGGTGGAAAATTCAGGACCAGCTGGGGTCATAATGTGAGTCCAGAGCTAGCCTGGGTAACTTGAGGAGCCCCTGTCTCAAAAACAAAAGCCTCAAAGAGAGCTTTCCTTGAGCTCTGTAAGAGGCTGGGGCATCACTCAGTGGGGGAGCTCTTCCTAGAAGGCCCCCGTGAATGGCTGGAGGTGCAAGTCAGCAGTAGAGCACCTGCCTAGAATCCCTCAGTGAGGGACTAGGGGTGTGACTCAGTGGTAGAGCCCCTGCCTAGAATCCCTCAGTGAGGGACTAGGGGTGTGACTCAGTGGTAGGGCACCTGCCTAGAATCCCTCAGTGAGGGACTAGGGGTGTGACTCAGTGGTAGAGCACCTGCCTAGAACCCCACAGTGAGGGGCTGGGGTGTGGCTCAGTGGTAGAGCACCTGCCTAGAATCCCCCAGTGAGGGGCTGGGGTGTGGCTCAGTGGTAGGGCACCTGCCTAGAATCCCTAGTAAGGGGCTTCAGCAGTATAGCCTTGTCCAGATCACTCAATCCCCGGGTTCAACAATCCCAGTATTGAAAACAAAACAAACCTAAACACTGACAGGGTCTACTGTTATAACATCGTCATTCCAGGCTCTGGCTGGGCAAAAGGATGCTATGGTGGAGCAGAGGGGGAGATGGGGAGGTCAGAAGTGAAAAACTGAGCCCCTGAGGATCTAGAAATGGGGAGGCTATGGCAAAGGGCTCGCAAACGGAAATGGAAAGGCAGGTTAGGTCCTCAAGGGAAGGGAAGGTACAGAGATTTTTTTTCAGAGGTGCATACAGACACGGCCATGAGTGGAACCGTGGGCACAAAGAGGGCCGTGAAGGGCAGAGAAACGATATGGCAACAGATGGTTGTCTGTCCAACTTTCCACTCTGACCTGCCACTGCTTGGATGGTGCTTGGGTGGCCGGGTGGATGGACGAGTAAGTAATGAATGAATAACAAGTCTGCAGTCATTCATGGGGTCGACCAGAGATACAGGGAAGAAACAGGAGAGCAGAGGGGTCCTGCCAGGCCAGGGAAAGGAAGGGAGATTCCAGGTGAGGGGTTCAGAGCCAAGACCTGCGATGTAGGGATTGAAAGGTAAACTTGCATTCCATAAAGGGATCCAAGAGCCTTGGCTAATTTGGGACAAGAAAGAGCTTGCTTACCTGCAGATAACATCAAAGACGCCGCAAGCTGCAGGAGACCCCCTCACCGTCCTTTTGAAGCCTGTGGAATAGACGGAGTGGAGGCAAAGAGAAACTAGTGATACAACTTCAAGGAAAAAGAGAGAAATGAGCATGCCTCCTCACTTTTCCCCACCTCTGGATCCCAGAGCCCTGGCCAGGTCAGGCCCTTCAGCCACATCAGCATCTTAAAACCCAGCCCAGCTTGTGAGCAGGCATTTTCCGAATGGCTACAGAACTTGGCACCTTCCAAAAATACCACTTGGAGTAACTCATGCCAGGGAACAAGGGCCACATGCCCAGGCTAGAACCAGCCAATGGGATGTCCTAAGCCCCAGGAGCTACCACCACGTGCTCTACAGACCCCCCCAGACAGGAAATGCTTACTGCTTGGAAGGTAAGCCAGACCAGGATGCTCCTAGAGCAAAGCCTCAGGCTGAAAACTTCAAGCACCCTCTAGTTTTACTTGGGTGTTTTTGTTTTGCATTATGTAGCCCTGTAACTTGAGGCAAACCTCCTACCTCAGGCCTCCTGATTGCTAGCATTATAGGGATGAGCTAAGACACCTGGCTTTTCTAGTTTTACTTTTGTTTTTTTGTTTGTTTTGTTTTGTTTTGTTTTGTTTTGTTTTGAGACAGATCCTCATGTGTCCCAGGCTAGCCTCAAGCTTACTATATAACCAAAGATAGCTTTGGACTCTTGATTCTCCTGCTTCGGCCTTCAGAGGCTGAGAGGACAGGCGGGCACTGCTGTTATGGCACGTAGTGATATTGTTCTTGACTAGGATGCAGTTACTCAGTTCACTCACTTAGTGAGCGTTCCATATTATATGCACATTTACACAGCCTTAAAGAAATAAAGACTGGGGACGGTGGTATACATTCACAGTTAGAGGCAGGAGGATCAGGAGTTCAAGGCTAGCGTGGTGACAGTGTGACCTTGCTTCAAAAAAATAAAATGAAAAAGACCAGCAAAACCCTTTATTTAGAAAACATAGTAAGCATTAAAATCAATGATGAGAATGAAATTAACTTCATAATGCTTACTCTTCAGCAGGGAACCAGCTGTCGGTTCGGTAGTTGTTAATAATATCATATTTGCTAAAAAGAGAAGACAGATGGATGCTAGATGGACGCTAGATAGATGGATGATAGACAGATGATAGGTAGGAAGGTAGATAGATAGATAAATAGATAGATAATGGATGATACATGGGTGACAGATGATAGATGGATAGATACCTTGATGGTAGACAGATAATAGATGGTACATTACAGATGACAGATAAATAGATAGATAATAGATGGATAGCTAGATAGACAGATGATAAGTAGATGACTGACAGATGACAGGCAGAGACAATGGACAGACAGACTTCACCACCATTACCACACTGATCCATTTGAGAGTAAACTTCAGGCAGTCTTGTGTTCTTTTCCCCCAAATACATAAACAGTATCACCTAACGATAAGAGCACTCTTTTAAAAACATTTTTATCTCTAAGCCAGGTGGTGGTGGCGCATGCCTTTAATCCCAGCACTCGGGAGGCAGAGCCAGGCGGATCTCTGTGAGTTCGAGGCCAGCCTGGGCTACCAAGTGAGTCCCAGGAAAGGCGCAAAGCTACACAGAGAAACCCTGTCTCGAAAAACCAAAAAAAAAAAAAAAAAAAAAACATTTTTATCTCTATGTTTATTTTTTTTAATTTACAAGTATGTGTCCGTGTATGCCACATGAGTGCAGTGCCCACAGAGGCCATCAAAGAGAGTGCAGCCTACAGAGCTGGACTTACACATGCTTGTGAGCTATCCATTGCAGGTGCTGGCAACTGAAGTTGGGTCCTCTGGAGAAGGAGTATTTGCTCTTAACAGCCGGGCCAGCTCTCCAGCCACAGAACATTCTCTTATTTAATGATGACATGAAAGAAATGTAAAATGGGCGTGTCGGTGCAAGCTTGCAAACCAGCAGTACAGAAGTTGAAGCGGAAGGGTTGTGAGTCCTGAACTAGCCTGGGCTATATAGTAAGACCATATCTGAAAAAAAAAATTTCAAGAATCTAGCATTAATTTGATTCTATTACTAACAAACACCATTCTCACATGATGTTTTCCCTGAATTATTACCTCATCTCTCTGACTCTGGGCCATTTCCTCTCTCTTTCATTGAGAAGGCAGAGTAGTTATCTGTCCCAGCTGCAGTACGTTGCCTTTCTCAGTAGAAACAAGTCTGTCTGTCTGCCTGTCTCACTTTGGGGACATACACATCTTCGGTGAAGGCAGAATCTGCAAAGTGTCTCCAGTACAAAGTTACCATGCTGGCCTTGGTGACAATTAATGGAGAGATCCTTCGAGTCTGTGGAAGTACTCTGGGCTGGCCACTGAGGATTCCATGCCCAGCCCTACTGAGCTTGCCAGTCATTCAAGGAAAGTGGAGCTGGCCAGGGTTCAAGATCCAGTGCCAGGTTTGGGCAGGGAAGGGAAAGTAATCAGAGCAGAAATCTCTGCCTAGAGCCATGGGACAGATTGTATGCCGAGCAGTGTCTCAATGGGGTAGGTATCAGGCACCCTTCCTTCCCCTTCATTATCCATCACAAACCTCTGGGCACCCCAATGGGGCTTACCTTTTTGCCTTCATGCCTTGCACAGGGACCAGTTTGCAGGAAAAGAAGGGACCCGAGACCAATAAGTCCCTCTTCACCCTCTTCTGGTCTCTGATGATGCCTTGGGGTGAATATGCCTGGGACAGAAGTCCTGCATCATTTCTAGAATCCTCGGAGGCTCAGCAAATCGGTTACGAGCTTCTGGGTCTGGCGTGGCCTCCTCCACGGTAACTCAACATGCCCCTGCCAGTTTGCTCAGCTCTCTGCAAATATTTGCTGTGCTGTTGTTCCTGGCCCTAGGCTGATAGTCAATATGGAATGGGGGAAGGAAGCAAGCATGAAGCCCACAGGATACAAACACAACCCTGGACAAATTGGCCATGCGTCAAGTCACTCTATGTTTGACAGAAGGTCTATTAATCTCCTAGGGTGCCAGTTAATAAGTGAGTCATTTCCAACCCAGTGGTAACATTTCTTCTTTTTCTATCTTTCCTTTTTTTTTTTTTGAGAGAGAGAGAGAGAAAGATCTCACTCTGTAACCCTGATTGGCCTGGAACTCACATTGATCACCTGCCCCAGCCTCCCAAATGCTGGCATTAAAGGTGTGTGCATCACACCCAGCTAAAGATTTACGTGTGTGTGTGTGTGTGTGTGTGTGTGTGTGTGTGTGTGTGTGCAGGATACCCACAAGTCAGAGGTGTCAGATCACCATGGAGCTAAACATACGGCTTGTGAGCCACCTAACATGGATGTTGGAAACCAAACTCAGGTCCTCTGGAAGAGCAGTACATTGCTTTAACCACTAAGCCATCTCTCCAGCCCTGAATTTTTTTTTTTAATGTGTGTGGGTGTTTTGCCTGCATGTATGACTATGCACCATGTGTTTGCAGTGCCCCTGGAGGCCAGAAGAGGGCACTGAACCCCAGAAACTGGAATTACAGATAGAAGCTGCAATTTAAGTGTGGGCAATTAAACCTGGGTCTTCTGAAAGGAAGAACAGTCAGTAAGTACTCTTAAGTGCTGAGCCATCGCTCCAGTCCTGAGTTTTTTTTTTCCTTTTCTTTTTTTTTTTTTTTTTTTTTTTTTTTTTTTTTTTTTTTTTTTTTTTTGAGGATTTAGGACTTGCTGGTATAAAGGGCACCAAACCAAAGAAACCCACCCTGGCCCTGACACCAGAGCCAGTGACAGAAACACTTCCACACTGAACCAAGAACCAAAGAAACACATCCTGACTCTGAAACCAGAGTCAAAGAAACACACTTCAGTCCTAGAATCAGAGCCAGCAAAAGACTATGCCCTAGCCCTGAAACTAGAGCCAAAAGGCTAAAAAGGGCCAATGAAAGAAACACACTTTGGCCCTGAAACCAGAGTCAAATCTTCCCCTGGCCAACTAAGCAGAAAACCAACCAATCCCTGGGCAGGAAAACCAACCAATCCCTAAGCAGAAAACCAACCAATCCCTGAACATGAGATCTAGGCAATCTGAGCTCAAGGACTGAAATCTGACCAGTTCCTACCCTGAAAATCTCCCTGAGAAAACTCGCTCCCCCAAAAGACCTCTATAAACCCTGCGTCTGTTCAGTTTGCTGCTGCCCTTTTTTTTTCCACCCTGGTGGAGGCAGCCACTTCTCTGGATTCTTCCCTCCCAATAATTCTCCTGAATGAGGTTTGGGTGAGACCTTCTTTCGCCCAGGCTCCGGCTTGGGCAGAGCAGAACCGAGCAAGTCTGTAACACTTTCGCTTCCTCCGGGGGAAACCCTCCCTTGCTGAAGCAGAGCTATTGCATTGGAGAAGCCTTTCCCTGGAGCAGGGCTGTAAGTTGCTATGCTTACTGTGAGCTGTGGGATTCCTTGGCTCCCGACGGCCAGAATACTTTTCCATCTGAGCTGTAACACTTAGTAATTCTTGGCTCCTGATTGACAGAATCCCTTCCATTTGAGCTGCAATCCTTATAGCTGGAGCAATGCTCCACATAGTAGTTGGGCCTGAAATCATCATTCTCCAGTTCCTTTAAATCTTCCAAGTACCAGGGAACTAGAAGCTTCTGTGTCTTTTTTTTTTTTTTTTTTTTTTTTTTTTTTTTTTTGGTTTTTCGAGACAGGATTTCTCTGTGTAGCTTTGCGCCTTTCCTGGATCTCGCTCTGGAGACCAGGCTGGCCTCAAACTCACAGAGATCCGCCTGCCTCTGCCTCCCGAGTGCTGAGATTAAAGGCGTGTGCCACCACCACCGCCCCAGTGCTTCTGTGTCCTTGAATTTACAGAGATCCGCCTGGCTCTGCCTCCCAGTGCTGGGATTAGAGGTGTGCGCCACCACAGCCCCGCCCATAAATGTCTTTTTATAGCAAAAGACCATAAACACGGTAGGGAAGTGCATTCCTAGGGTCAGGATTGACAGCCTCTAGGTGTGGTGGTAATTTAATTATACTGAAATGTGATTTTGATTGTATGTTAATAAATAAAGTTGCCCGGGGGTCAGAGCTATTAGAGCTATAGCAAGAGTGTGGCGGTGGTGGTACACGCCTTTAATCCTAGCATTCCAGAGATAGAAATCCCTCTGGATCTCTGTGAGTTCAAGGCCACATTGGAAATAGCCAAGCATGGTGGTGACACACTCCTTTAATCCCAGAAAACCAGCCTTTAATCCCTGGGAGTGGTGATATAAAGCAAAAAGATATATAAGGCGTGAGACCCAGAAACTAGAAGCATTTGGCTGGTTAAGCTTTCAGGCTTTGGAGCAACACAGTTCAGCTGAGAGCTATTGGGATGAGGACACAGAAGCTTCCAGTCTGAGGAAACAGGACCAGCTGAGGAACTGGTGAGGTGAGATAGCTGTGGCTTGTTCTGTCTCTTTAAATAGACGAACAGTCAGGAAATAGGGCTCTCATTCGGGAGGCTGGGAGACCGCAGGCCGAAGGGTGAGATTTTGGCTCTGAGCTCTGACCTCTCGGCTTTCTCTTTCCGCATTGTTTCTGTGTTTCTTATTTGGTGGGACGGTTGGTTACATCTATATCTAGGGAGTGTCCTCCCCGCCCAGTTGGGATTTACAACCTCTGATTACAAGGTGTTAGTTCAAGATATTTACATAACTGTGGTTCAGTTTTAACTGCTTTTCCCATCTCTGGGAAGAATGTAAGGCAAAGGGTCAGGTAGCTTGTTTAATGCAGCCCCAATACCCCTAGAATATGCGTATAGGCTATAGGCATACAATTTTTCATATTCCTGGGCTCTTTGCTCTCAAACTCTGAACTATCTCTTCAGCCCATGTGTGACTTTCTAACATAGAGGTTCTGGGGGGATCAAATTCAGATCCTCATGCTTGGCTGCACTACCCTCCAGCCCCTTAAGAGGTGTGCCTCTGAAGACAGGACTCAGCTTTTGCTCCTGCCTGTCTCTCTCTGTATCCTGGTCTGCTGGGATGTGAGCGGTTCCTTTACATGCTCCCACTACCATGCCATCCTCCTCAAACACATGGGGCCAAATAGGTACAGAATAAAGCACCCTAGAACTGCAAGCCCCAAATTTGCATGGTTTCTTTTAGGCATTGTGGTCTTAGCATCCTAGTTAGCAATAATTGTCAGTGTGACACAGCCTACCAGTCATCCTGAGACATTGGCTAAATCAGATTGTCCTGTGGGCACGTCTGTGGAGGGATTGTCTTGATTGTTAATTGATGGAGGAGGGACCAGCCCACTGTGGGCAGCACCATTCCCTGGGCTGTATAAGACTGCTAGTTGAGTAAAAGTCTGTGAATAAACCAGAAAGTTCTTCAAGGCTTCTGCTTCAGGTTAAAGTTTGATTTCCTTGTCCTGATCCCCTTCAACAACTGACTATGGCTGGAAATATATAAGCCAAGTAACCCTGTCCTCTCCTAAACTGCTTTTGGCTAGAGATTTTTTTTTTTTTTTTTTTTTGGTTTTTTCGAGAGAGTTTCTTTGTGTAGCTTTGCACCTTTCCTGGAACTCACTTGGTAGACCAGGCTGGCCTCGAACTCACAGAGATCCGCCTGCCTCTGCCTCCCGAGTGCTGGGATTAAAGGCGTGCGCCACCACCGCCCGGCTGGTTAGAGATTTTTATAACAGT
This sequence comes from Peromyscus leucopus, assembly GCF_004664715.2. Classification (NCBI taxonomy): domain Eukaryota; kingdom Metazoa; phylum Chordata; class Mammalia; order Rodentia; family Cricetidae; genus Peromyscus; species Peromyscus leucopus. The sequence goes on from NC_051082.1 coordinate 21,434,377, forward strand.
AACAGAAAGGAAACTATAATGTTGTGGGATGTCTGCCCACTGTATGAAGGTGTATTGAGTGATTGGTATAATAAAATGCTAGATGGCCAATAGCTAGGCAGGAGGTATAGGTGGTAATTCCAGGTAGAGAGGGAAAGGAGGAGGAATCTAGGTACATGAGAGAGAAGCCAGTAGGCACAGTAGAAGCAAGATGGACAGTCCGTGACAGAACATAAATTAATAGAAATGGCTTAAGTTGTAAGAACTAGTTAAAAAAAAAAAAAAAAAAGCTGCAAGTCCCCTTAACCCGGAAAAAAAAAAAAAAAAGAACTGGCGGCGGCGGCGCACGCCTTTAATCCCAGCACTTGGGAGGCAGAGGCAGGTGGATCTCTGTGAGTTTGAGGCTAGCATGGTCTGCAAAGCGAGTTCCAGGAAAGGTACAAAGTTACACAGAGAAACCCTGTCTCAAAAAACAACAACAACAAAACAAAAAAAACAACAACAAAACTAGTTGGGAACAAACCTAAGCTAAGACCAAGCTTTCATAATTAATAAGTTTCTGTCATTTTTTTTTTGTGAGCTGGTGGCCCACAGAAAAATCCATCTACACTATAACATTATGCATAGTGATCAAATTACCTAAAGATCTTATTTTTGTGTTAATAATGATTCTGTGCATGCATTCACATACACACATACATGCATGTATTGACACATTGTACTGGTTTTCCTTAATTTAGTCTCTAATACAATAATATATTTATAAACCATTAGAAATTTCATATACATATGTATGTATGTGTATATGTATATATGAGACAGGATCTCATGCATCCTACTGTGGAGGCTGGTCTAGAATTTACAATATAGCCGATGCTGACCTTGAACACTTGACCATACTGCTTCAGTTTTCCAGGTGCTAGGATCACAAGCATGCCCAACCACACTTCACTTTCATTTTTGTTTTGGTCACCTCTCCAGCTTGTCAGAACCAGATCACCTCACAGACTAGAGCTTCCAGAAAGACCAGTATGTTTGACTATTTGAATTTTCTTTTTACTTTTTTTGTTTTTCTTGTGTGTGATGTGCATGTGTGTACGCATGCTTTTGCATGTGTGGGGCGAGGGTGCATGTGTAGGCATGTATGTATATGTGCATATGGAGGCCCAAGTCAACACGAGGAATCATGCTGGATTATTCCATCCCATTAGTCACTGAAGTAGGGTCTCTAGATCAAGTCCAGAACTTGCTAGGATAGCAGGCCTTGCTAGTCAGCTTGCTCTAGGGATCCCCGTCTCTGCCTTCAGGGGCCAGAGTTGCAGGTGGGCCACCACACCCACCCAAAATTGATGTGGATCCTGAGGATCTGAACTTGTAGAACAATGCTTTAACCACTCGGCCATCTCCCCAGCCCCCTGCTTTGCACATTCATATAAACTTAAAATCTACTTCCTGAACTCTATTAGGAAAAATGCTGAGCTATGCGTCATGCCCTTCCTGTTCCAGCACCCAGGATTGGAAGCGAGACTATTGCTATGAGTTCACATAGTGAGTTCTAGGGCTGAGCTACAGAGTGCAACCCTGTTTCAAAAACCCAAAAGGAGGAATATACTGACATTTTTTATAAGGATTGTGCATAATATACAAGTTGATTAGCTTCTTCTTTAAAAGATTTATTTTATGTATGATACATGAAAACAGAAAGGTGATAAATAATAATAGAGTTGATAGATAATATAGATGACAAGATTTGATAAATAATAGATATTAGATAGATAATAGATGATAGATAGATAGATAGATAGATAGATAGATAGATAGATAGATAGATGACAGAAAGATAGATAATTTCATGGAGCCTATAGAGTGTTCTGGGCAATTGTATCTAGGTTACATTCTCTGGAGTAAAAAGGATCCAGACTTCAAGAACTGGAAATAGGAATGCTGGAATTTGCAGTTCTGAATGGACGATGACACATTTTATTCATTAGCGTTGATGCGGGCCAGATTGCTTTCCAAGAAACCCTGCCCTCTCGCTTTTTCCAGCCCTTCTTGATGGATGACACCAAAGAGCCAGGCAAGCCTGGAGGGGAAGTTGTGCCCTCACATGGTGGCCAGCTCTCAGGAGGGGTGTATGCAAAGGGGTGTGATGGATGAGAAGAGGAGCCAGCAGCCAGCCCCTTCCAGGGAGACCACAGTCTTCTGGGTCTGGAGGCCACAGAGGAGGCCGGCCTCCACAGGCCAGCTATGACCCTGTTTCCCCTGTGCTCCTGAAATCCAACCAGAGCTCATTTCTTGGCCCAAACTGCATCACAAAACGTGGCAGCTGTAAAAAGTGATCTCGTATGTCACATACAGCTGTAACTACACCCTTGGTTCCAGACTTCATTCTGGCTTGTTACTTGTTTGTTTAGTTGGTTTGAGTAGCACAGGTTGCCACAGAACTCATTTTGTAGCCCAGGCTGGCCTCCCACTCCTGATCTCCTCGCCTGAGCCTTTCATGTGTGGGGCTAACACGCGTGTGCCACCACTTAAAGTGCGCCAGCTGCTTCAAGGTGTGACCATCTTGATTTCAAACTTGATGGGATTTACAATCACCACGGAAACACAACTCTGGGTACACCTGTGAGTTTCTAGCCTGTGTTAACTGGGGAGGGAAGGCCCACTCCAAAGGTAGATCTCAACACCAGTATTCATTTTCTCTGCTTCCTGACTGCAGCTGCTCTGTGACCATCATTTCCCAGCTATGATGGAACCCCGCAACTTTGAGACAAATACACCTTTCCTTGCGTGGCTTTGTCATGACAAAGAGAAAAGTAATATAGACCCCCCCCCCAACACACACTCTAATCCCACCCATTTGGATCTGGAGCCTTGTCCACATTATATGAGAAAAGACCATGGAGATTCTTATGGCAAGCCTCAAATTAAAGACTGACATGTGGGACTGGAGAGATGGCTCAGAGGTTAAGATCACTGCTTGCTCTTCCAAAGGTCCTGAGTTCAATTCCCAGCAACCACATGGTGGCTCACAACCATCTGTAATGAGATCTGGTGCCCTCTTCTGCCCTGTGGGGATATGTGCAGACAGAACACTGTATACATAATAAATAAATCTTTAAAAAAAAAAAAAAAAGACTGACATGTAAGTTAACCTTTTTCATTGCCAGTTCCAAATCCTGACACGATACAGTTAGATAACTGTTAGGATTTGTTCTGGCTCACAATTGGATACAGATGGCTGTGATAGGGAAGGCAAGGGGGCAGGAGCATGAGGCAACTGGTCCACTTCATCCAGTCTGGAAGCATCCAGAGATGAACGCTGATGTTCAGCTCACTATCTCCTTTCTATGTAGTTCAGAACCCCAGATCATGCAACGGTGCTACCCACAAGAGAGGTTAGATGATAAAGGAGCATCTAAGGACTTGGGAGAAGCTGGCCTGGGAGCCTGGGACGAAGCCAGGCACAACTTCCAGTGCCACGCTTTGTCTGGAAGGGGTTCAGCGCTCCAGCTGGGCTGTCACGGGATGCTGGCTGTCCTTTCTCTCACCCCATGCTGCAGCAAGGCAGAGACCTCCCACCACATAGATCTGCTCCAGCCTTGGCTGGAGTCACAAAATCTACCCGGTACTCTGAGAGACGAGGCAGCCTCAGCATCCGGTCACCTACAAAAGCTAGGGAAGTGGCTCAGTTACTGTGGTCACAACGGCATGAGGGCCTGAACTTGACCCTCCAGACCTCAGGTAAGAAAGCTGGATGTGGGAGAATGCACTTGTAGTCCCAGGGACATGGAAGCAGAGAACGCCTGGGTGGACTCTACCTTAAGTCCTCAATAGTGTCTCAAAAATAATAATAATAAGGTGGAGACTTATTAGCCCTTAAGAAGCACATACTGCTGTTGAAGAGGACCCACTCTGGCTCCCAGCACCCAGGCCAGGTGGCTCACAAATACCTGTTACAAAGAGAAAAAAAAAAACATAAATGAGGAAGTTGGAAGTGTGGGTCAGTGGTAGAGCACTTGTCCACCATGTGCAAGGCCCTAGGTTTCATCCACAGCACTGAAAACTAAATTTGAAACTATGTAACAGAGAGAATATACTTAAGACTATTACAGACAAAGGCCTCCAGTGTGTTTACATGTGTTACAATCCACCCACCGTGTAAGGATCTCTTGAGCTGGCTCTAGGGTGAAACACTAAAAGCAGCGGCATGGGGGCTCCCACAAGGGAGAGCCCCACAACCATTCTGAGATTGGGACGGTTGGGATTCCATTGTCAGGGGGGCAGGGGGGGGAATCACAACTGCCCAGTGGATCGGTCCAAAGCATTCATTAGATCTCACTTACCGAAGAACCAGGAGTTCATGGCTATCTTTGATTACATAGCAATTCTGAGACAAGCCTGAGCTACATGAGAAATGAGGGAAGGGAGAGGAAATAAGGAAGCAGGCTCCATGAGGAATGCGTTTGTCAGTGAAGATGCCAGGAAGGTACACCCAGTGTTGGGGTGGGCAATTGCTGTAAGGGTGACTTCGACACAGACACAGCAGCATTGGTGCTGGTGACAGAAGTAGGTGTGGTTATCCTTTGGCAGCCACGTCCACAGCTCTGTGGCGAGAATACTGGTGTCCTCATCAGGCCCATTCTGCCACGTCGTCTGGGCACTGTTCCTGCAGGCTCAGTTGCAGGTGGTTCTCAGTTTCCCACTGCCCAGTAACAGGTGCTTTTCCTGTGCAAACTAACTGCAAGGGGGTTTTGCTACGTGTCAAGAAGTCTTATCTGACCCAGCAGGCAGGACTAAACAATGAAGGTGGTGTTTCCAGATGAACTGTAGTTATAGATGCTTGGTATTTAAAGTGTGTGTCATCACCAGTGGCACCAAGGACTTGGTAATAAATACATCGTTTGGAGGCTGGGGCTGAGGCTCAGTTACCTTTTAAAGTACTTATCTGGCATGTACAAATCCCTGAATTTGATTCCATGCAATATAGAAAGCAGGCAAGTAATGTCACAGGCCTGTAATCTTAGACTCAGGAGGTGAAGGCAGGAGGATAAATTCAAGTTAAGCCAGGCGGTGGTGGCACACAACTTTAATCCCAGCACTTGGGAGGCAGAGACAGGCGGATCTCTGACAGTTCCAGGCAAGCCTGGGCTACAGAGCAAATTCCAGGACATCCAGGGCCACAGAGAGAAACTCTGTCTCAAAAAACCAAACCAAAACAAAACAAAGAAATGTTCAATTTAGTTCTCAGCTACACAGCAATTTGAGGTTAGCTGAGGACACATGAAACCCATCTCAAAAACAAAATAAAATCAACGAAACAAAAAAAGCACGCGCGCGCACGTGCGCGCGCACGCTCTCTCTCACACACACACACACACACATACAGAGAGAGAGAGAGTATTTCTATGAAGTGGTATGGAATAACTTTGAGAAGATTTAAATAGATACATTGAATTACATAATACAGAATTACAGAATAGAGCACACACAGGTTCTAGAACAACCTAAGCTATAGTGTCTCAAAAATAAACAACAAAGAGATATAAATCAGTAACAATGGAAAGAAAGCAAGAATTGAAGGCAGATTGCACATAATGAAACCAATTTGATTTCAAATTAGTTCCACAACCACACTGAAATTTTCTAAAGAACAAATTCCACTAACTTGCACAGCATTTGACTCCATACCCTCAGCTGGGGGCAGAGGACGTGGTTGGAGAAGAATCAACAAATCCCAAACTACTTGTGGTTGTTTTGTTTTGTTAAGACAAGGTCTGTGTAGCCCTGGCTGTCCTGGAACTCACTCTGTAGACCTGGCTGGCCTTCAACTCACAGACATCCACCTGCCTCTGCCTCCCAATTACTGGGTTAAAGGTGTGATCCACCAATGCCTAGCTTAAACTTTTTTTTCCCCCATTTGAGACAGGGTTTCTCTATGTAGCCCTGGCTGTCCTGGAACTCAGAGATCCACATGCCCACCACTGACAGGCCTTAAACCCTTATTTTTCAAAATAAAAGTGTATTACTGGTTTTGTGCTGTGTGTTGATGACCGTGACACAGGTATGTAGAGGTCAGAGGACAACTCTGTGGAGTGGGTTCTCTCCTTCCACCTGGATGCAGGTCTGGGGCCAGGCTTATGCAGGAAGCACCTTTACCCCAAGTCCCTGACTAGCCCCTAAACTCTTTAAAATAGCTATTGTTTCTAAGGGCATGCATGAAGCCATTCAGAGACAGAATAGAGGACGGAGTTTATATGGTGATGTGGTCGGAAGCCAGGATTCGTAGAGGAAGAAATATAAACATATGTAATGGGGGCGGGGAAGATCAGGTGTGGTAGTATACATGTGCAATTTCAGTATTTGGAAAAATGAGGCAGGAGGATTACAAGCTTGAACCTGGACTAAATAGAGAGACCCTGGCTCCATAAACAAAGCCCAGCCTGTTGTGATGGCACACGCTGGTAGGATTTGCTGAAGGAGGCGGAGGCAGGAGGATCACGAGTTTGAGGCCAGTCTGGGCTACACATTATAAAATAAAAATATTTTAAAAAGGGAAGGGTAGGAGGAGGGAGGACGGGGGAATCCCTGGCTGATATGTGAAATTAAATTAATTATAAAATAAAAATATTATTTAAAAAAAAAAACCCAGACACTAAATGTGTGAGGGGCAGGAGAGATGGCTCAGCACTTAAGAGCAAATGAGTGAGTTTGGTCGCCAGCAACCATGTCAGGAGGCTACAACCACCAGTAACTCCACTTTAGGGCTCCAGTGCCCTCTTCTGGCCGTCACCAGCACTGCAATCATGCGCACACAGGCACAGACACATAGGCATACACAAAGACAAAAAAAAAAAAAATTTTTTTTAAGCAGAAGAAAGCCTATACTGCCTCCTAGTAGCAATGACCCCAACACCCTCACCTTGACCTTTAACACCATTCACTGCTAATAGAAATTAAACTGCTTGTTTGAATCACTTTAAAGTAGTAGTTTAATCCACAGTTGGCAAGACAGACAGTGGGAACATCTGATTCTATCAAAGAGTCACAAAGTGATTTTTTAAAGGACAGGGTTATGCCACAAGGACCCATCTGGAAGAGGTTTCTACTAACAAATCTGAGGCAATTCGAACACCAAAATAATTCAGTGAATTTGTTTTTAGCTTGAGTCTTGTGGAGACCAGACTAATCTCAAACTCGCCGTGCAGCTAAAGATGGTCATTAAATGCACACCATGGCATCCCCGACACACATAATAAATAAATGTAATTTACAAAAAAACAAAAAAAGAAAACAAGCCAGGTGTGGTGAGACGAATTTGTAACCCCAGAATCCAGAGGCAGAAACTAGACACTGTAGCAAAAGCCAAGATGAATGCTTCCCAAGGGACAACACCCGAGGCTGTCCTTGGACCTCCAACTGCACACATGCGCACATAAACCAGCGCACGCTCTCACAAGTGCTTATGCACACACAGAGAATTCAAGAAACATGTGCATTTATTTTGATATCACTTGCTTTTATTTTTATCACATTTTATAAATTTGTTTCCACATATTTTAAAAAAGAAAAAGTCATGACATAGAAGAAGGTTCTTGAGAAATGTAGTGTACCTCCAAAGAGAAGCTGGGGTCAATGGAGAAGCCACAGATGAGCTGCAGCGTCCAGTGCCCCCAACTGAGAAGACTCCAGAGAAGCTGGGCCTGCATGTAGTTAGGTTCATCTGGGCCTGAGGGGTCTGTTGGAGCTGCTTCACCATAGCTGGAGAGCTCCAGACACCCTATGTGGTGCTCCCTCCCAGCCCGGCACACCCCGATCTGATCCTCTCTCCCTAGTCTTGAGCACTCCCAGCACGGGACCAATCAGTCCAGCGGGCTTAGGCCACTGTCCACCCTGAGACCAGGCAGCAGCTCTGGGATCTGCAGACACACCAGCCTCGCCTGGCCCAGTCCTTGAGACCTTGCTTGTCAGGTCTGTTCCTGGCCCCGGCCTGACTGCAGCTCTGTCCTGTGACTTTGCCTCCAGCTGCTGACATCCCATGATAGTGCAGTCCCTGGCTTTCCTTCCTTCAGCAGTTCTGGCATTGTGCGCCTTGCCCTGGCCCTGACTCCCTGGCTCCCCTATGACTCAGGACATTGGCTCCTTGCCCCACGACCCCACCCTGCCTATGCATGCTCTGGGTCTCCCCTCTGAGGCCCTCACTGGGAAAGAACTGGAATATTTAATCCCAAATCTCCCAGGTTTCCAGGCCCCTGCAGCCCGCCCTCAAAAAGGACAACTTGGAGCTTCTGAGTCTGTGAACACCATTACCAACCCAACTATGACACAGGACACCAAAAACATGTCATGCGGGTGCCTAACGAGGCTCTAGGCAGGAATAGCTGTAGCTCCATCCAGGAACTAACTACAGACTAAAGAATATAACCACCCAGCATGTCAGCCTCCAGCCCAAGACTGCCTGCTCTGCCCTTATGCTGGCTAGTTTATGTCAACTCTTTACAGTAGAAGAGGAAACCTCAACTGAGAAAATAGCTCCATGAAACTTGCCTGCATCAAAATCTGTGGTGCACTTCTTAATTAGTCACTGATGTGGGAGGGCCCAGCCCATTTCTGAGTGGCACCATCTCTGGGCTGGTGGTCTTGGGTAACACATATGAAGCCGGCTGAGCAAACCAGGAGGGAGCAATCTGTGAGCAGTGGTCCTCCAGCCTCTGCATCAGTCCTACCTGGCTTCCTCAGTTCTGATCTGGAAGTCTAAGTTGCTTTTGGTCATAGCCTTTGGTCACAGCAATAGAAATCCTAACCAGCCAGGCACTGGTGACACACACACCCAAGACTCGGGAGGCAGAGGCAGGTGGATCTCTGTGAGTTTGAGGCTAGCCTGGTCTACAGAGCGAGTTCTAAGACAGCCAGGGCTACAACAGGAAACCCCTACCAAAAACAACAAACCAACCAACCCTAAGTAAAACAACCCCTTTCAATTGTTCAAGTATTCAGGAACCAAGGAAGAAAAATCAGTAAAGGGATTGCTTCACCAAGTATGGTGATGCAGCCTCAGACCAGCGACTCACTTGCGGGGTCTACTAGAGCAGGGGGATCATGAGCCTGTGTGCTAAGCCTGTCTCAAAAGGGGCAAGGGATGGAGTTCAGCAGTATGACTTTCCTAGAATCTATCAGGGAAGGCCTGAAGAGTGCCACTCAGTGGGAGAGTGCTTGCTAGAATGCTCCTCCAGTGAGGAGCCAGCAGTGTGGCTCAGCAAGACAGCTTTACCTAGGAGCCCCCAGTGTTTCCAGGGGCGTGGCTCAGTGGCAGAACACTTGTCTGGCATGGATGAGACCTTAGGTTCAACTCCCAGCTAATAAGAAACAATTGAAAGAAAAGAACCAGGCTTGATTAGTAGGCCTGACAATCCAATCCATATCTATATCTGGATCAGATACTCCTGGGGTGTGCACCCCCATTTCAGCTGCTTTCTGGCTCTGATTCTTCAGGCCATCGCTTCTTTCTCCCTGTTAGCGGCAGGGTCTTCATCTGTGACTCAGGAACAATGCATGTGAGCCACCAATTGCTGCCCCTCCATACTAGAGACTTTTGTAAGCAAAACTAGACAAAATTGAGTGGCTGCTGGGTTGGTTGTGTTTCTGGGCCTAGTGTGAGGCAGAACATCACGGTGGTGGGAGAGCAGGCAGCAACAGGAAGCAAAGAGGAGAAATGATAGGAAGAGGACAGGCCAACACAGCCACCAAGATATGTTCCTCGTGACCTACTTCCTCCAACCAGAAAGGACTTTCTACCGTTCTATCCCCAACTATCCATTCAACATTCTAATCCATGAGGGGATCAAGCCTAGTTCAGTCTTCATGATCTATCTCTGGAAACACCCTCACAGATACACCCAGAGGTGCGCTATTCCCTCTTTCAGAGGTAGATCTCTGTGAATTTGAGGCAGACCAGAGCAACACAGTGACACCCTGTCCCAAAAAGCAAAACAAATCCAGGAGGTGGAGGCACACGCCTTAATTCCAGCAGAGCCAGAGGCAGGTGGATCTCTGAGTGTAAAGCCAGCCTGGTCTACAGAGTGAGTTTCAGGACAGTCAGGGCTACACTGAAACCGTGTCTCGAAAAACTAGAAGACAAAAAAGAGTCTCAAAAAAAAAAAATCAAAACAAAAAACAATAGCAAACAGAAGTCATTATCAGGCTCCCTGACAAGCGACAGAGGACAGGGACAATCACTCTGTTACTAAGAAAACATTGAGGACCCACAAATGAAATTCAATGATAGAGAACATATCTCTGTGCACAAGAAAGCATCTCTTTCTTGATCAAACTTCATCACGGTTTTCACAGGGGATCAAGCTGGCCAGAAGAAGGGTAGAGAAGGGGGCTGGAAACTTTTAAGAAGACATGAAGTTCACTGGTCCTCAGGGAGAGCCACCCCCTCATCCCTCTGAAGGACAAATACCCGTAAAGAATGTATGCCTCTGCAGACCCAGCAATGAAGATACTTGACAGAGAATCTTTGCCTCCCCTCCTGGACTTCCTCCTGAGGACAGGAGTGACGATGTGTTGACGGAGCAAAAGTACACACAAGGTGACAGCCCCATCAAAAAAGAAACACAAAGCTAGTTTGTGGACTTTCTGGAAGAACTGCAGCTAACGGCGTTCTTGTGGGAGAGCCACTACCTAATAAACAGCTCTGAAGAAAAACCACACTGCATGCTGTCCTTGATGCAGAAAATAAGACCAAGAAAAAAGTAACCGTGACAGTGACTATACAACTGTCCATTTCCAGCCTCCCTGGGGACTCACATGAGGAAAGCTGGGCCCAGCTGGAGGCCACACAGTATTCGTTTCTTACCCAGTACCTAAGAGAAAGACTGAAAGAGAGGATGAAAGAAGGTACTGAAAACTGAACCCGGTGCTTCTGATGAAGAACCACTACCTAGTACTTCTGGAGGAAGAACATGTGGCTTAGAACCACACTGATTCCTTTATGTCCTATGACCCAACTATAGATGTCTTTAGCAAGAGGATCCACCACTGACTTTTAAAGAGCCATAGCAATGTCCTGTCATTTTTTGGGGGGTGGGAGGTGGGGACATCTATGGGACTCAAAAAAGATTACCTATACCTTGCAATGCACATTTTATTTGATAGACCATGGTGTCTGGAGAGAAACTCTCTCCCCATTATATAGTAACTCCATTAAACTCCTATTAAATATGAAAAAAAAAGGTCTCAAAAAAAATCAAAAGAAATTAACCTCCTCTCCCCCCAACACACACACACACACATACACACACACACACACACACACACACACACACACACACCAGGTGTGGTGGCACACACTGGTTCATTTTTGTTTTTATGAGACAGGGTCTCACTGTGGAGCTCTGGGTGGCTGGAACTTGCTATGTGGACCAGGCTGGCCTTTACCTGGTCTCTCAAGTGAGTGGCACACATTTTTAATCCAAGCATTCAGGAGGCTGAGGCAGAAGAATCATCAAAAGTCTAATGACAGAGTGGGTTACATACTGAGTTCAAGGACAATTTGGGCTACAAGAGACTGAAAATAAGTGCTTCTCATTTTCCATCAGCTGGTATCCTATGCTACCCCAGCAGTCTAGTAATAAGAGGTGCAAACCCAGGATGCCCTATGACCTTGGTCCAGAACCATGAGCCAAAATAAGTCTCGTTTTCTTGTCACTTACCAAGGCTATAGAGTTGTTTTTAGCAACAAGAAAATGGACTAATTTTTTTGTATGTATGTGGCATGCATGCATGTTAGCTGTGTTCACATGCGTGTTCCTTACTATGTAGACCAGGCTGGGCTCTTAATCTCCTTTTCTCACCTCCTGTTTCTGCTGAGGACATTCCTGTAGAGTGAGCTAAGCTCTGGGTCATTCCCCTGGAGCAGCTGTGTGCAGCTCTGGGCGCTCTCAACCATCTGAGCCCATTCCCACAGCTCTGCTCTCACCCAGGAGCTCCTGACATTGCCTACAACACAAAGCACCTGACTGGCTGGTTCACCACTGTGTACAAGTGTGGCAGAGGCCACAGAAGTCTTTCTACCCCAGAGGGCCACGTTCCCTCATCTTGAGTTCTCTGCCCTTCTCTGATCCCATGTTTCTTGATCCCAAGGCACAAAGATTCTTTTTATCTTAGTTTTGTGATTTTCCCAACCCACCCTGAGATCAGGCATATTGAGAGAGGGGGTAAAACCAAACACACAATCCTCTGAACATCCAGGAAATGGCTGTTGGGTTTCGAACTTCACGAACATCCTGGCCAGCTGTGCACATCTATGCCGGGTCTTCCTCTTCCATGGCCACATCATTGCTAGTGCTTTTCCTCTGCTCATCCTCTGGGCCCGCAGGCAGAATGCTGGTGACAGTAAGCAGAAGGGCTTCAATCTGCTCCTCCGTGAGCCGCTCTTCACTCTCTTCTACCATCTACAAGGGAAGGAAGCTGTCAGGGCTTTAGAGGGAAGCCTCCCATCATGGCCCACCCCAGCCATGCTGTCCAGTGCCAGCCCAGACCCTGGTCCTGAGCCAGCCAGGATTTCATCTAGGTTCCACGGCAGGATGAAGCCAGCTCAGACCCCAGACCTAGCCAAAGCATGCACATAAAATGGGTCTGTGAAGCTGGGTGTCTGTCCATCTGCCTGCCACCTGCAGCATCTCAGTCATCAAAGGCAAAAGAAAAAAAGAGGGAAAAAAAGGAAAAAAATTGAAGATACACAGGATTTGGTTTGAAATTCAGCTAGCTAGTAGGACAGACAATGAAACTCAAATTCAAAAACAAGGCTGGGGTCAGCAAGATGGTACACGAGGTTTGAACAGCTAGCAGTGCAAACCTGGCAAGCTGAGCCTGACTCCTGGAACCCATGTAAAATGGAAGGAGAGAATTTTCTCCACAGAATTCTCCTCTGACTTCCACATGCATGTCATAGCATACACAGTAAATGTACAATAACAAACAAAAATCCAAACACACTAGTATTGCATACATTATTACAAAGGGATCAATAATAGAATTTTTCTTTTCTTTCTTAACTCTCCACCCCAAGGATGCATTAAGAAACCCTTTCAAAAGCCACAGTGTGTATAAAACACATTCTCGAGTCACATGGATTCAAACCACAGCATTCTTCCCAACTACCCCTCAAGAAAGCCAAGAGTAATCTAGCTAAGACCACTTGCACATGTGAAACTGTAGTGACTACTGTCCTGGGACTCTGGAAATATTGTTGACACACGTATCTTGGTTTACAGAAATCCCTTTGAGTCCTGTGCACAGGAGAAAGCAACTGGTTACAGCCCATTACAAAAAGACAGTCAGGGATTGCCAAGTGGGAGGCTAGACTAATGTTGGCTGGCTTTAGCAAACTGTAGTTCAAAAGTTCAATATATGAAATACTAAAACATTTTAGAAACTTAAAAGGCAGTTCATAAAACACATGCCAAGAGTTGGGCATTGGTGGCGCACACCTTTAATGCCAGCACTTGAGAGGCAGATCTCTAAGTTCAAGTCCAGCCTTGTCTACAAAGCAAGGTCAGGACAGCCAAGAGAAACACAGAGAAACCATGTCTTGAAAAAACAAAAACAAAACAAACAAACAAATCCACATACAAACAGCTGATAAACTGAAAATGTTCAATTATATTAATCAGTTATGCCTATTAGAATTAGGAAAAATCTACATCACCTCCATTATGTTGGTTTTCAAAAGTTTCTGCAGTATACATGTGTGTTCAGCAACATATATCAAGCACCTTAAAAAAAAATCTCAGAGACTTCGACCTGTTCAATCTCACCTTTATTAATCTAACCTTAATGAAAACCCTAAAATATATAACTTAACTTCAGTACCCAGCACCTCTTCTATACAGTGAGTTAAAGGCCAGCTTGAGCCATAGGAGACTCTGACCAAATCCAACCCCAACCAGGATGTCAAAAAAAAATGTAAATTTCATGTTTATCTTACCCAATAAAAACTTTCAGCAAAAATATAAAATGCTGATTTGAAACCAGACCTAACCACCAATGTATTTATTCATATTAGTTCAAGTCTTTAGCACTTTCTGAAACAACATTCTGTAAAGCTGCAACCCTGTTTATTTTTGTTGTATGTATTTAAGTGTTTTGCCTGCATGGATGTAGTGCACCATGTGTACAGAGTACCCTTGGAGGCCATAAATGGCATCTGATGCCCTGGAGCTGAACTTAGAGGCAGTTGTGAGCTGCCAGGTGGCAGCCTGTGCTCTTCACTCCTGAGACATCTCGCCACGACAAAATGTATTTATTTTTAATGTGTGTGTGACTATATATGTTGGGGGAACTGCATGTCCACATGTGTGTGGAGGTGGACATCACACCTAGCTTTTCTGTGGGTTCTGGGGACTGAACCCAGGACCTTCTATCTGAGTAACAAGCTTTACTGACTGAGTCATCTCCCCCCCAGCCCTAACTAGTAACTTTGAACAGAGCGCTAGCATATCTAATCTTTCTTCTCATGTAGCTAACGTCTGGCCTTCCGGGGGGTCAAGAAATCACATCTCATCTAAACAAAGCCTTAAAAGTAAAGTGCTCCTCATACTTAAGGAAAGGAAAAAGAAGCCAGAAGTAAGGTCACTAAAATTCTGGTGTTTGTGCGAATTTGGGGTAATCAGCTATGGGAACAGATGTCAGCATGCAAACGGGAGTCAGAGGACAGCATCCTACAAACTGAGCAGAGCACAGGTCAGAACTGTCTCCACAGCTCTTTGAAAGAAGGGTTTTGCTGACATTGCAGACTTCTGATGATAGAGCATTCAACAAGTTACAACAAGGGTAATTTAAAATAATTTTCTGGTCATAAAAAGTAAGAAACAAAACAAGAAAAATCTACTCAAAACCAAATTCCAGGTCTAGTTTCCTTAGTTACTTTGGGAGTCTCACTTACCCTTCTGGTGTTTTCAAGGATCTTGGGGTCAGGTTTTCCGTAGTTAGGGGGATTGGCATATGGGTCATATCCAAGTTTGGCAAGCATGGGTGCAATCACTGCCATGTCTTGTAAAACATCTGGGGGTATCTTCCCAACCCACTTTGATAGAGCCCCCACATTGACAGGCTTGATGACTTCGTTTGTTGATCTTTCCATTCTGAAAACAACAACATGAACAATAACTTACTTCAAATCTAAAGAAAACCAAAACATGGTGGCAGGCACCTATAATCTTAGCACTCCAAAAGCAGAGGCAGGACTCCTGATCAGGAGTTCCAGGATAACCCTGTGTACAAGAGCAAATCAGAGGTCAGCCTGACTTCATGAGACTCTCATCTCAAAAACAGTTAAACAATTGTAAATTCTCTTTGACAGCTTTAAATTCTTTAACTGTCTGAGCTGCTAAGATGGCTAAAAGCACTTAATGGAAAAGATGGCTGACTCTCAAACCTTGTCTTCTGACCCATACAGTGTGTTGATATACTGTCTCCCTCTCTCTCTCTCCACTTTCTCCCTCCACCAAATATCTCTATCTCTGTGTGTATATGTTCTCTGAGCTAAACAATGTGCCCATATTCACTCACTCACACACTCTCTCTAACACACACACACACACACACACACACACAGAGAGAGAGAGAGAGAGAGAGAGAGAGAGAGAGAGAGAGAGAGAGAGAGAGAGTCACACCACACACATGGAAATAAATAAAATCATAATTGTTGGCACTATTTTATAAAGCAATTATAAAAGGTTAGATGGATGTTGTCGTGATTCATTAGAATAGATGGTATGGGAACTAGGTATGGTGGTATACACCTTTAATCCCAGCACTTGGAAGACAGAAACAACAGGACTTCTTTATGTTCAAAACCAGTTTGGTCTATATAGTGAGTTCAAAGTCAGCCAAGGCTAATTAGTGAGACCTGTCTCAAGAAAAAAGAATGGACAATACGGGCGGGTGAAATGGTTTAGTCTTTCCACTTGCCAACAAGCCTATCAACCTGAGTTTGATCCCCAGGACCAACTGGGTCAAAGGGGAGACCTGACTCCCACTGGTTGACCACACACACACACACACACACACACACACACACACACACACACACAACTAAATATAATAAAAAAATTTAAAAGAATGGACAACAGAAGAGTGTCTCCTTCAGTTTTAGAAAGTAGCCAACATGTAGTCTTGATATGCACTAGGGCTTTCGGTTATGATTCTGGCACTCTCCATCTCCCTGGAACCTTAAAACACAGCTTGACACATTGGTGTGCTTCAAAAACCCACATGAACCAGCCATCACCCCCATTAGCCTCTGCCCAGCCACCCCTGTGATAGCTGCTCCATCTCAAGAAATGGGATCAAGGGGGGGGGGCAGTGGCACACACCTTATTCCCAGCACTCAAGAGGCAGAGCCAGGTGGATCTCTGTGAGTTCGAGGCCAACCTGGGTCTACAGAGCAAGATCCAGGACAGGCACCAAAACTACACAGAGAAACCCTGTCTCAAAAAACCAAACCAAACCAACCAAACAAACAAACAACAACAAGAAAAACCAAAAAAAAAAAAAAATGGGATCAAGGACAAAGCCCTTAATGACTGTGTTGAGTAACTAAACACCACAGCCAGACTGTCTGTCAAGCCGCAGCTGAATTACAGTATGCAGCAACTACTACCAGAACTCAAAACCTCCATATTACAGCATCAGTGTTGGAGTGGACATGCCAAGAGGAATGAATGAAAGTCAGTAAACCGAAGCCAGATGATCACAGGGAAATACACAATGAAATGCCACCAGAAGCCATATTTTTAAAGGCTAATATTAGAAAATGTTCAGGATTTCTCTTTGGGAAAGATTTTTTTTTAATTTATTTGTTTATTATATATACAGTGTTCTGCCTGCATGTATGCCTGCAGATAAGAAGAGGGCACCAGATCTCATTATAGATGGTTGTAGGCCACCATGTGGTTGCTGGGAATCAAACTCAGGGCCTCTGGAAGAGCAGCTGGTGCTCTTAACCTCTGAGCCATCTCTCCAGCCCAAGAAAGATGGTTTTAAAATGCTCAAGACCAATGAGATAGCTGAGCCAAGAAAAGTATTTCCGCCAAGCCTGATGACTCAAGTTTCATCCCAGGAACCTACATGGTAGAAAAGTAACTTCTACAATTGTCCTCTGATTCCACATATACACACCACGTCATGTGTATAGACAGACAGAAACACACAGACACACAAATACATCTAATTTTAATAATTCTAACAAACGTATTTTTAAATGCATATACAACAGAAATTCAGGTGTTATGGGACTGGAGACATGGCTCAGTAGCTAAGAACACTTGCTGCTCTTATTGTGGACCAGAGTTCAGATCCTAGCACACACTTTGGGTGGCTCATGACTGCCTGTCACTCCAGCTCCAGATGATCCAACACCCTCTTCTGGCCTGGGTGGGCACCCACAGAGCACATGGGTGTACACAAAGACACACACATATGCACAGATAAAATCTTTTTTAAAATGTGTTATATTATAGGATAGAATGATGGCTCAGTAGTTAGGAGCACATGTTCTTGCAAAGGAGCAAGATTGAGCTCCCAGCATCCAAATGGCAGCTCACAACTATCTGTAACTCCACTTTCCGGGTGATGTCTTATTCTGACCTCCACAGGCACCAGGCATGCAGGTGACACACATACATGCAGACAAATCCCATACACATAAAACAAAATATGTCAATATGAAAATAAAAAAATGTGCTATACATAGATGATATATAGATATAGATATAGATATAGATATAGATAGATAGATATATAACATAACTGCTTACACATGTGGGCAATGTGCACACAAAGAACCATGCACAAATGCTAACAAATAGAGCAGTGGGATAAAGGTCATTAAGTTTTATAACTAATATATGAAAAAGCAATCAAAATTAGATTGTAAAAAGACACAAAATACAGCAAACTGATAAATCTAGGCATGGAAGATCAACATCATGCTAACATCATGGAAGAAAGAGAACCACACACTAATGCTAACATTGCCAAATCAGACTGTGGGCCTGCCTAAGCCTCCAGATTCAGCTGCCAACTGGTAAGTAGTATAGAACTGAGAAGAATGTGTGGGACAATCAGCATGCCACAAATAACATTAGACTATTATCCCTGTATCCTTCAAAAATAAAATATATAGTAAAAAAAAAAAAATGGCTGGTGAGATGGCTCTAAGGTTAGAGCTGCTCTTGCAGAAGATCCCACATTCAGTCTCCAGCCACCCATAACATATGGCTCCAGGGCAGTGGTTGTCAACCTTCAACCTTCCTAAGGTTGCGACCCTTTAATATAGTTCCTCATGTTGTAGTGACCCCCGACCATAAAATTATTTTCATTACTACTTAATAACTATAATTTTGTTACTGTTATGGATGGTTTTTCTAATAAGATTTATTTATTTTTATGTATATGAGTGCTCTATCTGCATGTATGCCTGCACACCAGAAGAGGACATCCGATCTCACTATAGATGACTGTGAGCCACCAAGTGATTGTTGGGAGTTGAACTCAGGACCTCTGGAAGAGCAGCTGGTGCTCTTAACCTCTAAGCCATCTCTCTGGCCTGTTATGAATCTTAATGTAAATATCTGTGTTTTCCAGTGATGTCAGGAACTCCCGCAAAAGGGTTGTTTGACCCCCTAAGGGGTCAAGACCCACAGGTTGAGAAACACATCTCTAGGAGCTCCAACAACTTTTCCTGGTTTTCACAGGCCTACGGAGAGATGACATGCACACACACATACAAACACATAAAAATAAAAATACCCAGCACTCAGGAAGTGTGAACTCCATAAGTTTGAGGCTGGCTAGATCCAGTTCCAGGTCACCCAAGGCTACACTGTGTGATCCTCCCAACAAATAAAATCATATCTTACATGAGTGGTAAAGAGGGGCTGTTGAGATGGCTCAGCAGTTAAGAGCACTTCCTACCTTTGCAGAGTATCTGAGTTCAGTTCCCAACACTCACACCAGGCAACTCACAACAGCCTGTATGCCCAGCTACAGGGGATACAATGCCCTATTCTGCCATCCAGGAGGTACCAGCAAATCTTCCACCCTCCTTGGAATCTTATTAGCATTAAGAAGCCATCCTATTAAGTAAGTTAAAAGACAAGTTAAAGGTGTGTTTTGTGAGATGGTAATAAACACTGGATAACAAGCAATAAAGCAGAAGGATGAATATTTGTAAGAAATTGGGTTGAAAGCCTGGCGGTGGTGGTGCGTGCCTTTAACCCCAGCATTCAGGAGGCAGAGCCAGGCAGATCTCTGTGAGTTCGAGGCCAGCCTGGTCTACAGAGCGAGATCCAGGACAGGTACCAAAACAACACAGAGAAACCCTGTCTCGAAAAACCAAAAAAAAAAAGAAAAAGAAAAAAGAAAGAAACTGGGCTGAAGGAATATGACACATCACATACTCTCACTAAAACACAGATACATGGACATATAACATAGAGCCATAAAAAAAGTTTTTAATTCTTTTTTTTTTTAATGTATGGTAAAGAAAGGAATGGAGCACTTGGAAACTTGTAGACGAGGTAACATAAAACATGTCAAATTAGTACTGTTCTGTTTTTGAGGCAGGGACTCCTCATCACCGATTTTCTTCCTTTTCTTCACTACACTCGCTACAATGTGGTTTTCTTATTTTATACAGATTTTATTGTGCTTTTATTTTTGTCTGCTTGGTCCATTTGTCCTACAGTTCTCCACTCAAATGTCACCACGCTCTTCCTGACGCTCCTTCAGCCCAGTTTCTCCCAAATATCCAGCCCTTTGCTTTATTGCTTGTTATCAAGTGTTTATTACCACTTCACAAAACACATTTAACCTGGCTTCCAACTTACTATATAGGAAGGCTTCTTAATGCTAATAAGATTCCAAGGAGGGAGGAAGATTTGCTTTGTATGTCTCGCTAGCTGCTGTCACCCATGGTGGAAAACACTCCCTAGCATGTAATAGGGTGAGCAATTAAAAAAAAAAAATGTTATATTTAAGGTTTTCTCTTCCTTCTTTAAGGCAAAGAAATTTTAACCAAGAAGTCTTCTCAGAACCAATGAGATAACCCAGTGTTTTTTTTTTCTTCTTTAATTTACTGATGAAGTAAATTATGTTGATAGTTGCTAAAATAAAAGTTATTTGGTCACGATATCTTAACAGTCTTTGATACACAATTGAATTCTTCTTATTGCTATTGTTTATGGTTTAAGCATCTAATAGATATTATCTGAAATTTCCTTCCTGTAATTTCTACTTAGTATTGTGATTAAATAAAGGTTTCATAAAATGACACTTTTTTAAAGATTAAAAAAAAATAATTTTTTAAAGCCGGGTGGTGGTGGCACACGACTTTAATTCTAGCATTTGGGAGGCAGTAGCAGGAGGATCTGTGAGTTTGAGGCTAGCCTGGTCTACAGAGCGAGTTCCAGGACAGGGCTACACAAAGAAACTCTAATTAAAAAAAAAAAAACTAAAGAAAAAAGTTTAATTATTATATTTATATTATGTGTACGGGTGTTTTCCTGCCAGGATGTCTGTGCATCACAGGTGTGGTTGAGCACAGGAGTCAGAGGAGGACACTGAATCCTCTGAAACTGACGTTCAGGTGGTTGTTTTCTGCCATGCAGGTGCTAGCGATGGAACCCAGGTCCTCCGGAAAAGGAGCAAGTTTTAACTGGTGAGACATCTTCCCAAACCTATTTCTATTTTTAACTGTGTGTATGTTTGTGTGTGTGCCTGTGAGTGCAGGTGCCCATAGAGGTCAGAGGTGTCAGATCCTCTTTTAATCAGAGTTCTCTAGATGACCGGAACCAAGGGGTTTAAACAGTAACAACAGCCAAATCACACCTGGAGAGCCACTGGTCTATTCCACAGTGGAAGCATGGAAACCCTGATTCTGCTATCTAAGGAGTCAGCAGCAACCAAAGGGCAAATCCATCAGCATGAGGAGGGAAGCCAAGCAGGCAAAAGTCTTCCACCATAAACCTTTCTTTATCGCCAGCAACGGTGGTGCACGACTTTAATCCCAGCACTCAGGAGGCAGAGCCAGGCAGATCTCTGTGAGTTCGAAGGCAGCCTGGTCTAGAGATTGAGTTCCAGGAAAGGCTCTAAAGCTACACAGAGAAACCCTGTCTCAAAAAATAAAAAAACAAAACAACAACAAAAAAACACACTTTTTTTTTTTTTTTTTTTAATTCTGAGCTCCCACCAGAAGGCACTGATACAATGGGGGTGGGTCTTCCCACATCCATCAGGGCGAACAGGACAGTTCCTCAGGTGAGGCTCCCTACTCAGATGAGTCTAACTTGTGGCAAGTTGACATTAAAACCACATACAATACAATACATCCCTTGGAATTAGAATTACTTTGACATGGGTTCTGGAATTCAAACGGGTCCTCTGCAAAAGCAGAATTCCCTATTAATTTCTGGGTCGTTTTTTCCAAACTCTTCCCAGATTTTTGTTTGCTTTTGAGATAAGGTCTGAAGTAGCCCAGTTAGTGCCTGTGCTGGGTAGTTTTGTATCAACTTGACACAAACTAAAATCATTTGAGAGGAGGGAAACTCAATTAAGAAAATGCCTCCATAAAATTGGCTGTGGGGCACCTTAATTATTGATTGATAGAGGAGGGTCGAGCCCAATGTGGGTGCTGCCATCCCTGGGCTGGTGGTCCTGGGTGCTATAAGAAAGCAGGCTGAGCAAGCCACGAGGAGCAAGCCAGTAAGCAGCTCCCCTCCATGGCCTCTGCATCAGCTCCTGCCTCCAGGTTCCTGCCCTGCTTGAGTTTATCTCCTGACCTCCTTCAAAGATGCACAGTGATATGGGAATGTAAGCTGAAAACCCTTTTCTCCCCGACTTGCTTTTGGTCATGGTGTTTCATCACAGCACTAGTAACTCTGACTGAGACAGTTTCCAATTCTCCATAGATCAGACCCTAGCTAGCCTTCAACGCCTGATCCCCCGTCTAGTTCAAGTGCTGGGACTACAGGTGTCAGCCACAATGCTTTCTTCTTTCTTCTTCTTCTTCTTCTTCTTCTTCTTCTTCTTCTTCTTCTTCTTCTTCTTCTTCTTCTTCTTCTTCTTCTTCTTCTCTTCTTCTTCTTTCTTTCTCTCCTCTCTCTCTCTCTCTCTCTCTCTCTCTCTCTCTCTCTCTCTCTCTCTTTCTCTCTCTCCCTCTCCCCCTCTCTCAAGTAATTTATGTAACAGACTATCTGTTCTCTAATGGATGGAAACAATCTAGTTGTGATCACCTTATAAATGACATCTCTTCACCATCTTTAATTTCTTTGATGCTAATCAACCTGTTTAAGTTCAATATCCATCTTGTAAAATCAGTGATTGTCTCTAGAATGAAATTAATAAACATGCATTTTCATGACTGCTTTAAATACACTTTATATCCGATTATTTCTCCTCATCTACTGAATAAAAGAAACTGGGGAAATCTGTTTCTATTCTTCAGAAATATGAGCATTTCTCAGTTTACAATAACAGTTAACACAAGAGTAAGGAGAAAAAGGCCTCCCTTCAGTCTTCTCTGCAGCTCCCCCACATGCTGGCCATGCCTCAGCCTTTATTCTTTTGTGTGGGGACAAAGCAGTTGTGTTGCAGTTCGCCCCTGGTTGTCTTATTTTCTCTGTGGAGCAACATCTTGGTGTGTGGCCAGCCAGCCCTGCATTCTTTACAAACAGCAAATCTGATTTCATGGTTTTTCTTTTTTTTCTTTCTTTCTTTTTTTTTTTTTTTTTTTTTTTAATATCCCAATGTGGTTGTAAAAACACTGCATTCCATTTCTCAAATGTTCCTTCACTAACACATTCTGCATTGGCCCTCCAGCATGAAGTAACAACCAGTTTGTTAAAAGGCTGCTTCCAATTATGTTGGACTTCTAATTAGTCCTGGACTTCAGGAGTAACACAGGGCCAAATACTAAAACACTAACTCAGATCCAGTATGTGAACTGCCTTGATTTGCTCTCTGTTGCTGTGATTAAACACCAAAAGTAATCTGGGGAGGGACGGATGTATTTGGTTTACACATCCCAATCACAGTCCATCCTTGAGGGAAGTCAGGGCAGGAACCTGCAGGAGGCATGAACTGAAGCAGAGACTAGGGAAGGCCACTGTTTCCTGTACTGCTCTCTTCATGGCTTATCCAGCTTGCTTTCTTACAGAACCAAGGATCGCTTGCACAGGGGTGGTACTGCCCACAGTGGTTACAGTTATTAGTCCCACACACTTGCCTACAGGAAAACGAAAAGAAATGTTTCTCTTTATTTCTCAGAATTACTCATTTTATTTTGTATGTGTTACTGTTTTGCCTGCACGTATGTATGTGGCCCACATGTGTTCAGTGCCTGTGGAAATCGGAAGGTATTAGATCCCTTGAACTGGAGTTGCAGATGGTTATAAACCACTATGTGGGTGCTGGGGACTGAATCCAGATGCTACAAGAGCAGTAAATGCTCTTAACTGTTAAGTTATCTCTACAGAGCCCCTGGGAGGCATTTTCTCAACTGAAGTTCCCTCTTCCCAAAATGACCCTGGCTTGTGTCAAGCTGACAAAAACAAAAAAGAAAAGAAAAAATTCCAACTAAGCAGCACAGGAACCAACAGACTCATACTTAGATTTAGGTTGACGTTTTTGGCTTTTTTGTTTGTGTGTTTTGTTTTGTTGTTGTTCGAGGCAGGGTTTCTCTCTATGTAACCCTGTCCTGGAACTCACTATCTAGACAGGCCAGGGCTTGAAATGACAGAGATCTACCTGCTTCTGGCTTGTTTTTAATTAAAAAATAAATTATTTAGGACCTGGGACATGGTACCATCCTTAAAGCGTTTGCTCTGCAAGTGTTGGTCCTCAGAACATATGCAAAATGCACAATGCTTATAATCCTAGTGCTGGAGCAGTAGAGACAGGCAGAGATTCCTGGAGCTTAATCAGGGAATTCCAGACCAATGAGAGAGCCTGACCCAAAAAACAGCTGGACAGCACCTGAGAAACAACACCCAAGGCTGACTTCTAGCCTCCACCTGCACACATACACAGTGTGTGGTCATTAGCATATAGGTGTACCTTACATGAATGAACACACACAGTTTGCCCGAGTTGTTGCTTTGTGTATAATTTTCTTCAGAACTGACTACAAAGTCTGCATCTCTTTTTTGTTATGTGGTACTGAAGTCTATGTTTGTCAAACTGGTGGTCAGCCAACAACCACACACAGTTTCTTTTTTGTTTGCTTTGTTTGTTTGTTTTTCGAGACAGGGTTTCTCTGTGTAGCCCTGGCTGTCCTAGAACTCACTCTGTAGACCAGGCTGGCCTTGAATTCAGATCCACCTGCCTCTCCCTCATGAGTACTGGGCTTAAAGCCATGTGTCACCACTGCCCAGCTACAAAAGTTTCTTATATACCTAAACCCACAAGAGCTCCATGTGTGTTTGGGGCACAGCATTCAGCCAGCTGGTTTATTAGTCTGCCTTTGCCTTTGTTTCCTGCCTCTGTGGAGCCCTGAGATCAGCCAGAAGTCCTCCCCAGGCATGCACACATGTCCAGGACCTTGGCCATCTGTGCTTGCAGAAGCATGTCAGAGTCCTTATATGTTTTCAGGGTTTCTGCTGTTTGTCCACATTGCTATCTACTGACTCAAGCAGCATGACAAAACCCCATAAATGTTTCTGGTGGTAATAGGCCTCCACATTCTCAGCAGCTTCAGTGGTGAAACAATTCTGGGTCAGAAGGAATAAAGAGACTTGTTTTGTTTTGGTTTTTCGAAACAGCCTTTCACTGTGTAGCTTTGGAGCCTGTCCTGGATCTCCCTCACAGACCAGGCTGGCCTCAAACTCACAGAGATCCACCTGCCTCTGCCTCCCCAGTGCTGGGACTACAGGTGTATGCCGCCACCGCCCAGCTATAAAGAGACTTTTAAACTGGCTTTCCAAGGAATTACCATAAAACAAAACCAGTACCAATAATCCAGGCTGTCGATTCAGTCCAGCTGATCTGACAAGCAGAGCTGGGGTAAATAAAACACCACAAATATCAACCTTCCCACTGAAATTCTGAAAAACTACAATAAACAAACAAACAAAAATACACACACACACCAAAAAAAAAAGAAAGAAAGAAAGAAAGAAAGAAAGAAAGAAAGAAAGAAAGAAAGAAAGAAAGAAAGAAAGAAAGACAGAGCACAGAGTTTGGGGTTTGTCCAGCTGGTTTTTGGTCTTGCTCTGGTCCAGTTTTTCCTCACTATGCTCCCTTCCTACATTTTGGAGCTATAATGTATATCCTGTGCTACTGTGTGTTGGAGGTATGTGATCTGCTTTTTTATTTCAATTTATAAGGGAATATATATGGATAAAAGTGACATTAAGTATAACCAATTCACTCTCCCAAATTTTTTTTTTTTTTTTGTCAGAGCTGAGGACTGAACCCAGGGCCTTGTGCTTGCTAGGCAAGCGCTCTACCACTGAGCTAAATCCCCAACCCCAACTCTCCCAAATTTAACAGCAACTTCCATTTGCATAGCCTCCCTGTAGGAATAAAACTCACCCGATCAGGTTATCAGGGTCAGGACAGCTAGTTCAGGAGAAAGAAAGCAGACACTGACATTTCATTAAATGCTAAAATCACTGTTGTATGCATGTTGAATCTACAAGCTTCTTATATGAACTAGGTGCCCAGAATCTGGAGACTCTCTAGCCTTCTGTAAAAACACGGTGTATGCTTCACATAACCAAAGCAGCAAGGGACGGGGTACAATCCCTTGGGAAAATACAAGAGCCCACCAAGGGCAAGCTCTGGATCCTGACTCTGGCCTTACTCTTTCTGTGGCTTTCCAATCTCTTTCCTGTAGGGTTTTCTAAACTCAGCTTAGTGATGTGAGTCAGGAAAGGGCTTGACCAGCACACAAGAAACCCTGGGTTCTATCCCCAGCACTGCAAGAACACCGGAAGTTCAAAGTCACCCTCAGCTAACAAGTGAGTTTGAAGCTAGCCTGAGGATGATAGCCTGTCTCAAAAAAATAAATAAAAATAAAAATAAAAATAAAAAAAAGAAGGAAGGAAGAAAAGATAAACAGACAGAAGGGAAGAGGGACAAGAAAAAATCTAAAAGCTTTCAATTCACTAAGTGCTTACATACGAGGTATATGTACTTCCTGATACAAGCTACAAAAAAAGCCAATTATTCTTATTTGCAGAACTACCTAGGAATCAGAAGCCATTGAATGTGAATGATCGACACTGAAGCCTGAGGTCAGTGAAAAAGCTTTTCACTGCATGTAGCTTGGGTTTGGACTGATCAAACAGACACAAATCACTAGATATGATCAAAATGGAAGGACAGAAAATAAACTGGTAGCAAATGAACCAAAGAAACCTCACCAATGAAAAACAAACAAAACATACACTTGTGTACATCTTTTCTTTCTTGAGACAGGGTCTCTCTGTGGCCCTGACTGGTATGCAACATTTCCTAGACCTGGCTGGCCTCAAACTCACAGAAGCTTGCCTCTGCCTCCTCGAGTACTGGCTTGAGCCAATGTAAGTGGCATGCTTCCGTAACTTTATCAGTTGAATACAGGGTAAAAAAAGAAGTAGAAACATTGCATTTACTCACTTTGACAGAGACACTCCCCCAGCTTTCCCGATCATTTCTTCATGGTGCAAAACTGAATGGTTCCACGGAATATGGAGGAACTTTAAGAGCGTTCTCATCCACCGCTCAGGGTGTAAGACAAGCTGTTCATAGTGAACCAACATGCACTTTTTATAACCAACTTCCATACACTGGTTGTACATGGTTTCTATGGCCTGATTCCACTTGGTCAAACAGTCCCTGTAGCTGTTCAGGTCAAATCCAGCTATGGTAACTCTTCGAGAAATCATTGAATGTACTGTTGCCCGGCCATCTCGGACCATCAGGAGAAATTTGGCATTGGGAAATAACCTAGCAAGGTAAGTCAAGGATTTCAGGGCAAAAGGATCTTTGTTACATAAATAAGGTGCTGGCTCCCCATGTTTAACAATGACCTCCAGAAGGAAGGCTTGCATGGCAGAATCCAGCACTTCATCAGTGACACCAGCCTCATCCAGGCGGATCTTCTCTTTACTGGACCGGGACCACATCTGCTTCAGGGCAAGGATTCGAGGGATGACCCTGGTTTCCTCTCCACAGCGGATGTCAGGATGTGCATCCAGCATAGCCCTCATGAGCGTGGTTCCACTCCGAGGCACACCTCCGATAAATATTAAAGGCATATCTTTGTGATAGGTGAGTGTTTTGTTGGATTTGATGTCCAGGCCAGTTCCCACAGTTGTTTTGGGGTTCTCCAATCTAGCTGGCTGGCTACGTTCCTCTATTCGGTGATGACACTCCATGGCATGCTGGCCAAGGTAAAACACTGTCACAGAACCAATCACCAGACCCGCAAAAAGTAAGTTCTGCTTCAGCTTTCCCACCATCTTGATGTGGTTATCTTCTTATTAAACATATAATTTGCTCAAAATGATTGTCAAGAAATGTTCAGGCCATGGAGATTCTACTTCAGAAAGATGGTCAACATCTGGTAAGAAAAAAACAAAGATTACCATCACATTATGATGTTTACAAACCAGTCATCAATCATTTTAGAAAGAAAGCAGCAGAAGCAATCTGGATGCTTTACTATCCTAAGAACATAAGATCCACACATGTGGGCACAAACGAGGAAGTGAAGCACTGTGGGGCAGGCCTACAACCTGGCTACTCAGGAGGATAAGGCAAGCAGACTGCGTTAAGGCCGGCCTACAGTACAGAGTACATTCCAGGCCAGTGTAGATGACTTCACAAGATCTTATCTCAAAAGAAAAGGATGCTGGGAATACAGCTTAATGGCAGAGTGCTTGCCTAGCATGAAGACCCAGGTCCAACCTCTAGAAGAGAGCCCCACCCCCTCCAACAAACAAATGCTTATAATCAGAAACAGCTTTTTTTGATTTCACAGATCTGAAGCTGTGCACCAGGCTCACAATAGAAAAACCAAAACTATTTTTAGCAGCAAATTTAGCAAATATTTAATTCATTCCAACACGTATTAAATGTTGGGAATCCAATCTAATATTGATCACTTGTATTCAAATTGCTTCACACACACACCACACACACACACACACACACACAAATACCACTATCACTAGCTCCACATTCTATTATAAAGAAAAATTACCTAACTAGGAGTCCAGAGTGCCTAACTCATATATGCCTAACTGTCCTAGGGATTTCAATTTGTAGTCTCATAATCACTAAGGCAGTTCCTTAAAATCAATCTTTTAGAGGTTCCATCCTCCCAAAACCTGGTGTGTGTGTGTGTGTGTGTGTGTGTGTGTGTGTGTGTGTGTATGTGTGTGTGTGTATGTGTGTGTATGTGTGTGTGTGTGTATGTGTGTGTGTGTGTGTGTGTTTGTGTGTGTGTGTGTGTGTGTGTGTTTGTTCCCTAAACATACCCTACTGGCTCTATTTCCTAGCAGGATGCTAACTAAAACAGTTTTTAAAAAGTCTATATGGAGAAATGATTGGATATACTAGAGAAAAAAATATAATCTAGGGGGCTAGGGAGAGGGCTCAACACTTGTTGCTCTTTCAGAGGACCTGGGTCCAATTCCCAGCACCCACATATTCATCTGTACCTCCAGTTTAAGGGGATTTAATGCCCTCTCCCAGCTTCCATGGGTGCCAGGCACACATGTGATACATATACATACACATAGACAAAACACCCACACACATAAAATAAAAATTTAAAATTGTCTTAGGAGAAAGAGGAAGAAGAGGAGGAGGAGGAGGAGGAGGAGGAGAGGAATAGGAGGAGGAGGAGGAGGAGGAGGAGGAGATATTCTGAGAGTCAAGACTTCCAGCTCTGGCCCAGTGACAATGCAGTCAATTCCCCACCCCAACCAATTATAAAGCTTGATTGACAATTGGGCTTTTCAGTGCTCTGGAAATCAAAGGAATGAACAACTTAAGAACATTTACAACTAAACACTGTACAAGCTGGTCAGAACAAGCAAGAGTCTGTAACTCCGCCATCTCCCAACTCAGGAGGTACCAAGGGCAGCAGGGCAGCGTAAACGGCACTGGCAGCTCTTGCTCGAAAGTGGATGGGAGCTTGCTAATTTGAGGTGGTGAACAAGACACATGTCCATGTGCACTGTCAAGGTGAACAAGAAGGTGAGCAACTCTAGCAGGCTGAGGCTGCAGGACTAGCTGGGCAACTCAGGCACCAAAGAGTCGGGAAAGGAGAAGTTTGGATGGCTCAGATTTATAATCCCAATACTCAGAAATTGGAGGCAGGTAGAATGCTGGGAGTTTGGTACTAGCCTGGGCTATATACTGACCTACATACAGGTCAGGCTGGACTAGTGTGATACCTTGTCTGAATAATTAAGAAGGAAAAGGGAAAGGGGAAAAGGGAATGGGAAAGGGAAAGGAAGGGAGTGCAAAGGAAACAAGTAGATGTCCAAACAGCCTGAACTTGACAGCTCCCCTGATCGAGCTCAAATCTCCTGGTGGAAAAGCTGAAAGGCTCAGTTGTCTTATCCAAGCACTCTTCAAGCACCAGCTGACTTCTGGGCACCGAGCTAGGCAGACAGAGGCAACTCCTAGAAACCATGCTGGAAAACCAATTACAAGAGCACAGATACTTCTTTACACAAATAGGGGTGGGGTACGTCTAAGCCGTTCATAATAGTGTGTGTGTGTGTGTGTGTGTGTGTGTGTGTCTGAAACAGGGTTTCTCTGGATAACAGCCCTTGATGTCCTGGAACTCCCTCTATAGA
The DNA here is from genome assembly GCF_004664715.2 of Peromyscus leucopus. Lineage (NCBI taxonomy): Eukaryota > Metazoa > Chordata > Mammalia > Rodentia > Cricetidae > Peromyscus > Peromyscus leucopus. The sequence goes on from NC_051082.1 coordinate 21,464,220, forward strand.
CCAGGCTGGCCTCACACTCACAGAGATCCTCCTGCCTCTGCCTCTCCAGTTCTGGGATTAAAGGCATGCGCCATCACCACAGAGCAGTATATATATATATATATATATATATATATATATATATATATATAGTAACTTCCATTTAACTATCTAAAAAATAACGACCACACACACATATACAGCATACCCATATGGGCAAGCTCGCAGAGAGAGAACAGACTGCAGAATCAAGACTTTAACTGCCATCTGCAATGTGGGACTTTCCACAGCAGATGGGAACTATGTGCCTCGACTGCTGTCACAGTTGCACAACTATATGATCTACGAAAATCACTGAATTATATATACTCTAACAATGGGTGACCATCATGACATACAAATCACACCTCAACACAGCCGTGTTCTAAACATGAATACACAACTAAAATTGAATTAATAGTCTCAGTGAGCTATGCCAACCGAGATCTGACTTTTTGTTTATTCATATGTTAATTCATTTGATGTTGCTGAGCATATACTATTCTGTCAGGGATTGCACAGAACTTCAATCAAGAATCCTGAAGAATCGGTTGAGATTAAAAGATTGGCTTAATAAAAGAGACTACAAATAAAAAGCATTAACTAAGATAATTGGTAGCAATACAGCACTAAAGAATCTTAATACAAAATGGTATCCATTGTATGGAAGACACACTTAAGATGTTATCCCAGAGTTCAATTTCAAGGGAGCTTATGGGAAGAAAAGCAATGGCAAGAAGACCAAGAAACAGAAACCAGTAAGATCCAACCCTAGAACAGTCACACTCTGGTTGATGAAATTAGAACTGTATTGTCAGGAGGAGGGGGACCTTCCCAAACGAGAAAAGGGGGGCAGTCCATTACAGAGCTGAGGGTCTGCCTCACCCAAATGACAACAGGCCCAAGGAAGACATAGCATGACACTTTTAAGCGTGCAGGAAATAATTCAGGAGGACATCAGATAAAAAGAATATAGGGGGCTGGAGAGATGCCTGAGTAATTAAGAGCACTGGTTGCTCTTCCAGAGGACCCAGGTCAATTCCCAGCACCCACATGGCAGCTCACAACTGTCTACAACTCAAGTGCATCTGACACCCTCATACAGACACACAGGTTAAACATCAATGCACATTAAAACAAAACAAAACAGAACAAAACAAAACCCAGAAAAACCCAAGAATCAAAGGGCCTAATAACCAGTTGACACCAGATGTCTCAATTCAATGCTTGTCCGTGTATGTGTGTGTGTGTGTGTGTGTGTGTGTGTGTGTGTGTGTGTGTGTTGTGAGAGTGTGCCTGTAGGTAGAGGTGAGGGGTCAACCTTGGGTGTCATCCTCAGAAACACTACACTACCCACCTCTACCACTGGCCTGGGATTCACCATTGTGTCATACTGGCAGGCCAGTGAGCCCTGAAGCTCCACCTGTCTACCTTTCCAGCACTGGGATTTCAGGCATGCACCACCACACTCAGAGTTTTTCACATGGGTTCTGGGGGTCTAATTCACATCCTCGTGTTTGCTAGGCTAGTGCATTACTAAAGCCATCCCTCAAACCAGTCTCTCCTTTAAAGTGGCACTTGGGCTAAGACTTGAAGAATGCGTAGGAGTGAGGAGTGTGAGGTGAAGGGCATGCCAAGCCCCAGGGCCATGTTGAGAAGGCATTGGAAAGCTGTCAGGAGGAAAAAGCCAGTGTAGTTACAAGACAGGAGCAAGAGGGCAAATGAAGAAGAGAGGAAACCAGGCAGGGGCTGGACTACAAACCTCACAGTGTAAGGAGGGATGTGAAATTGTACAACAGAATTCAATGTGACTGATTCTAAGCAAGGAGTCACTCGATCAAACTTAGCGTAATAAAACCTCACTCTAGCCAAAACAACCTCAACAAAGAATAAAGATGAAGGACTCACACTTTGAAGTTTCAGAACGACAAAGCTATTAGAATGACGCCAACCTAAAATGGCTAACAGAAAGACCAGCTGTCCAGAGCAATGAGTTTATTTGGAAATAGCAAGAGGCTGTGATTCAGGATTCATGTGCCATGACAAGGAGTTCAAGGGGAACCTTTTAAAGATGGAGGGCTGAGGAAATATTTCAATGGGCAAAATGCTTGCCTTGAGAGCACTAGCACCACTTTTCCACCCTCAGAATCCATGTTAAGATAGGTGTGTGTGTGTGTGTGTGTGTGTGTATGTGTGTGTGTGTGTAAACAGGTAAAAACATCTATTGTGCAAGCCTGACAACCTGAGTTCAATTCCTTGAACTCACAGTAGAAGCAGAGAACTGACTTCCAATATTATTTACCTCCATACACACTTGTTTACATTTGCACATGTGCACACATGCGGACACACACACATATATTTAAAAAGCAAGGCACATGCACAGAGCATGTGTGTACAATCTCAGCAAAGGGAGGTGGAGGCAGGCAGGACTCTGGCCACCTGTCTAACCTGCTTGGCTAAGAAAAGGTGGATGGCACCAGAAGAACAACACTGGAATTAGTCACTTGGCCTCTCAACACACGTGCGCCCACATGTGCACGGGACAGACAAAAACTGGGGGAGTGTTTTCGTGAATGCACGAATCCCTGGGATTCATCTCCAGTACCACATAAACCCAGCATGGTGGCACATGCCAGAGATCTCTCCACTTAGGAGGTGGAGGCAGGAAAACCAGCCTTGCCTACATGAGAGCATTTTAAACATGAGAGTCACTGTGTAGAAAAAAGGTCTTTTTTTTTTTTTTTTTTTTGGTTTTTCAAGACAGGATTTCTTTTAATGAAACCCTGGGATTTAAGGCATACATCACTGCATCACCACTGCCTGGCTTGGTTCTTCTTTTTTAAAGATTATATTTATTATTAATTTTGTGTATGCCTCTGTGTGTGTGTGTGTCTGTGGGCGCGCGCCCGCATGTGCACACATGGGTGCAGGTGCTGGAGGAGTCTCGATGAGGGTTGTAGAACGAAACTTAACAGGTCTTATTAATAAAAACAAACCTGGAGCCAGGTACTGGGGTCAACGCTGGAAGATCAGAGAAGCAGAATAAGCCACAGCCACCTCACCTCGCCAATTCCTCAGCTGATTCTGTTTCCTCAGACTGAAAGCCTCTGAGTCCTCATCTAGAATGAATCTCGGGTGAACTGTTGCTCAAAAGCATAAAAGCTTAACCAGGCCTAGTTCCTCGTTTTTCACGCCTTATATATCTTTCTGCCATCACTTCCTGATATTAAAAGCATGAATAATCATGCCTAGCTGTTTCGAGTGTGGCTTTGAACTCACAGAGATCCGGATGGATCACTACCTTTGGAACACTAGGATTAAAGGCGTGTGTGCCACCATTTTCTGGCCTCTGTTATTTAGTGGCTGTTCTGTTCTCTGACCCCAGATAAGTTTATTAGGGCGCACAATATTTTGGGGAAAACAATATCACCACAGAGGGTGTTGCATCCTCTGGATCTAGAGTTACAGGAAGCTGTGAGAGCTGCCTGACCTGGGTGTCAGAGCAGAATGCAAGTGATGCAAGAGCATAACTTCTGAGGCATCTCTCAAGCTGCTTTTTCTTTTCAATGAAGGGAAGTTTGAGGGAAAACACAACACTTTTCATGGAAAACAAAAAGGTGGATTTAAGTCAGGAGGCCATGGCCCTAAATTTTCCAATCACTACATAATGTTTCTGATCAAACAGTACATAGAGGCATGAGTCCGGTGGCAATGAACGAAGTGAATGATAAATTTCACTGATACTGACAGAGAAATGATCCTGGGGGAAAAAGCTGTTATGTTTATTTTACAAACTAATGAAATTTTCAAAATAAATGAAACAGAGCAGAGCTGATTTAAGGGCTTTACTAATGGTTGCTTTATCTTTGGATTGTCACAGGAGTGGCTTTCTAACAGACTCCATTTGTTTTAGGTTTGTATAAGCATACTACAGGAGAGCAGAGAAGTAAAACTAGCCAGAATTATTCTGAACGAGCAAGGCTTTTTGATAAAAACCTACACTTCACATGTTCAATCACATTTAACGTGCTAACTTTTGACAACTGTCAGGATACAATAGGTGACAGGTGACTCAACGTCTTTCAAAATTACCTTGGAAGTCAGCAAGGTGAAAGTCAACTGCAGCCACGTGGGGGCGAGGCTCAGTGGTAGTGATTGTGCAGCATGCATGAGGCTTCTCGCCCCACGAGGGGGAAAAACCCACTCAGTTGTAAAACAAAAACAAATGACTAGTTACCCCACTAAAATAAAAAATAAAAAGTATATCTTACCAAAAATTAACAAGGTGAGCTGGTCATGGTATCGCATGCCTTTAATCGCAGCATTGAGGCAGAGACAAATGGATCTCTGGAGGCCAGCCAAGGCTACAGAGAGAAACCCTGTCTCAAAAAATCAAAAAGAAAAAAAAAATTAACAACATGGTCATGTCTACTATCCCAGTACTGAGAAGGCTGAGGTAAGAAGATGAGGAATAAAAAGACATACTTAGCTTCAAGGCTATCCTTAGCTACAAATGGAATTGGGGCCATCCTGAGCTAGAGACTCTAGCTCAGAAAAGAAAAGGTTAATATAGCTAATGTCTGCAGTATCTTCTCCCGTTAACAGTTTTCTACTAAAACATCTCAACTCCCATTCGGAGCATACTGACAAGTGCTAACAGTTTCTCCAACATACTCAGACACAGATCTTCCTGATCCTACATGTGACTTCTGTATACCTACCAGACCATCAACCCATCACCCACTGGATACCCCAATTCAGTTAGGACAGAAGGATCCCTTGGGCATGTTGTCCAGACAAAAACACCAAAAAATCCAAGAAGGGGTCTTTGGCTTCTGTACATTTTCACTAACTTATGAAGCTTGACTTCCTCTTTCTCAAACTGGAAGACCACAGGTCCATACTGCAGCCCTGCTACAAGGGGCCTCAGCGTCACCCCACTTCAAAGATGAACAATCCGAGGCTCAGGCCGTAGATTCTCCTAAGCAGTTCTCCAGAGCCAACCAAATCTTCAAATGTCCTTTTGCATTTCATCTTATACATTGCATTTACTCCAAAAGATGTTCAATCCCTACAGCCCAAAGCCTTGTCTACACCTCACCTCCACCACAGCAGGTGGAGCAGAGAGCCAGCTCACACTGTCTAAGGCATCTCCAGCAAGCTTCCAAAAGAGCCCATTTGGCAGTACCTTTCTCTAGATAACAGAAAGGGTCAAGGCTGAGGTCCCTACACCTTGATGTTCTTCCTTCCAAAGCCTTGGCTAATAGCCCTTGACGAAAACACACAGCTGGGGATATGATTCGAGGGGTACAGCCCTTGCCAGGCAAGGGTGAGAATCAGTCTAGATCCCTAGAGTCCACACAAAAAAGGGGGCCAGGCATGGTAGCTACCTGTGATCTTCCTTCTTGGGAAACAGAGACAGGGGTTCCCTCGGGCAAGCTGGCCAGTTAAAACTGGTTCAATCAGTAAGGTCATGGTTCAGTGAGAGACCTTGCCTCAATAAAGTGCAGAGAAACTGAGGAAGACACCATTGAGATTAGGCCTACACACACACACACACACACACACACACACACAAAACAAAAAACAAACAGACAAAAAACCTGACATGGCAGGGACTGGAGAGATGCCTCAGTGGTTAAGTCTTGTATAATATTAAAGGACCAGACTTAATAATATACTTCCCAGGGACTCAGAAGAGAAACGACGAACAACAGAACTATTTTCAGGAAATGAATCTAAGTACACTAAGCTCTTTGTCCGTCTACTTTATTCCTCTGGGATAAAATCCTATCTACACAGCTTCAGTTCTGTACTCAAGCCTAGTTCCTTTCTGTTAATTCTCTCTACATTTATCTGCTGTCCCCTCTAATTCTCTAATAATCTTAATTCTCTTATCTTAGTTCTGCCCCATCTAGGTTCTCATTCATCTAGTTCCTTCCCATCTTAGCTCCTCTCTCATCTTGTTCTTCCCCATCTGGCTCTTCCTCATCTTCCATCTCGTTCCTCTCTTAGCCCTTCAATCTAGTTCTTCCCATCTAGTCCGTTCCTCTCCAGCTCTTACCCATCTAGTTCTTCTGTTTTCTTTTTTCCTCTCTCTTTCCTCTTCTCAGTCTCCTTATTCTCTCAGTTCTCTCTAAGTCTCTCAGGATTCCAGTTATAAACTCAAGTAATAACAATCCTCTCACAGAGCAAGGTCACCAGGCTTGAATTCTTACGGTGTCATAAAGGCAGGTAAGAATTTTCCTCAGGCAGTGACCACCAGGCTTTCTTTTACAATCAAAAAGGGAAGTTGTAAAGGAGAGGTCATTGGTTAGTATATCAAAAAGGGAATTTGTGTGTTCACTCTACATTCCTAGAAGTGGCTAGGTAAGAAATTAGGAGTCTATTAGTAAGGCTGTAAAGAAGGAGGGCCTCACCCTAAATTGCACAAGAAATAAAGCTATCCTGACCTAGGAGACAGGTGTTGTTTCATTTGGCCTTTTTTTCTTTCTTTCGTTCTTTTTGTTTGTTTGTTTTGTTTTTTGTTTTTCGAGACAGGGTTTCTCTGTGTAGTTTTGCGCCTTTCCTGGAACTCACTTGGTAGCCCAGCCTGACCTCAAACTCACAGAGATCTGCCTGGCTCTGCCTCCCGAGTGCTGGGATTAAAGGCGTGCGCCACCACCGCTCAGCTTTTTTTTCTTCTTGTAGGTATTTTAGATAAACACACTGTTAGGAGTTATTGGAAGCATGCACAGCATTCCAAGAAAATCACTGTAGGAACCAGCTAATATATATACAAAAGCTAAAACATCACCAAGACTTCTTAAACCAGGGCTTGACCTTTGCAGAAGTCCTTGACTTTTCCAAGTAGTAGCTTTTGTGATAGTAGCTGAATTCCATTACATTTTCCTGTGGCTTGCAGCAGTTAAGAGTCCATACTGTTTTTCCCGAGGACCTGAGATTGATTCCCAGAAACCACATCAGTCAGCTTCCAACTGCCTGTAACCCCAGCTCCAGGGGAATCTTACACCTCTCTGACCTCTGTGGGCATTGCACCCATGTCCATACAGCCCCATACACATAATAATAAAAATAAATCTTTTCAAAAAGACATGGAAGTAGGAGAGCTTGCTGGGAAGGTGAGAGAAGGAACTAAGAGAGGATAATGGGAGGGTATGATGAAAGATTTTATATATATATATATATAGTGTGTGTGTGTGTGTGTGTGTGTGTGTGTAGGGCTAAGTCAATCAAAAAAAAAAAAGCACAGTAAAGGCTGACCTGACCACTTCCTTTACACATCCTAACACTCCATACATGCAAGTGTATATGGACATCTGTGTGACAAGAGAGAGAGGCCTCTTCCCAGGACCTTAAATGCTTCATCATGTCTTTTTAAACAGAACCAGAAAAGAACCCTAGGATGCTTCGTTTCAGTTTTAGTCAAGAGAAAGAACAGAAACTGTAAAAACACAACTTAAAACACTATTAATAGAACTGCTCCCTGCAGCATGTGCTGTCTCTGCAGTCCAAATGACATCGACTGCTTAGAAAGACCAGAAAGCTTCTAGACTCAGTGTCACAATTTCTCTTTCCCTGTCTTCTTCCTTTTTCATTGTTTATGTAGTGTTGGAGACCAAATAAAAGACTTCACATGCTAGGCAAGAATTTACACTCACTCCCCAAAATCTTTGCAAAATTTCCAAAGTCCTTCTGCTAATTAAAAACAACACTGAGCTGGAGAGAGAGACGGCTCAGAGGTAAAGAGCACTGGCTGCTCTTCCAGAGAAACCAGGTTGGATTCCCAGCACCCATATGGTGGCTCACAGCTGTCTGTAACTCCAGTCTCAGGGAACCCACCCCTCTTCTGGCCTCCAGGGGCACTGCATGCATGTGGTTCACAGACACAGAAACAGACAAAACACCCAAACTCATAGAATAAACATTAAACACAGCACTGCCAGATGTGGTGGGGCACACCTTTAACCACAGCACTCAGGAGGCCAAGGCAGGTGTATCTCTCTGGGTTTGAGGCCCTATAGCAAGCTCCAGGCCAGCCAAGGCTATATATAGAGTGAGAGCCTATCTCAAACAAACAAACAAGCAAAATGAACTCAAATAAATAAATGGAAAAATAAAACCAGTAATGATTAGCCAGCAAGGTGACTTCCTGAGTAAAGGTGCTTGCTGCCATTCTGATGTCCTGACTTCAACCCCCCAAACTCACATCAAAATAAGAGAGAACCAACTCCTACAAGTTAAGTTGTCCTCTCACCTCCACAAGCTGGCCATGGCCCAAGGCCACCCACCTCTCCTATACACATACACATAATAAAAAAGTGAAATTCAAATGCCACACTGTGCAACTTGAGGGAGATAGTTGGTGTCAAGTGTCTCCACTGACCCATCTTGCTGACCCTGCTATGGATTCTGTGGTTGTTTTGCTGATTGGGGGTGGGGGCAATGTGTTTCAGCTCAACAGTTAAGTACAATGACTACTCTTCAAGTCCCAGAACATGGCATCTCATAACCGTCTATAACTACAGTTCCAGGGGAACTGACCCCCTCTTCTGACTTCAGTGGGCACCAGGCACTCATGTGATACACAGGCATACATGTAGGCAAAACACCCATATGTAGAACATAAAAATAAATAAATCTCCCATCTTCAACACAACTCCTAAACCTAAGGCTCAAGGATTAAGTGTAGAAGAGGGGGCAGTAACACTGTAAGACCAGAGGAACAAAAAGCTGCTGTGAGATTCCCTCTCCTAGGATTGCAAGAGAAGCTCCACCCATGAAATTGCACCAACAGGAGCCTAACCATGCTGTGAACAAGGAGGACACCAACAGATACGCTAATGTGGAAGGAGGCACGCTCAGGAGGCCTCAAGCCTAGACAAAGAACTCCAAGGATGGATGGACCTGACTGGAGGCAGCAGACTTCAATAGGCCCTATGGTCAGGAGCAGAGAGCTGGGCAGGCATTAACAACTGCCCCTAACATCCAGGATACACTTGGGGACCCGGGAGTACAAGAGATGGGGGAACTGAGCTTGGTCTGAATAAGACTTACTCTTCTTCACTTGGCATTAGATAAAGCACTGAGTCATAGTCACAAAACGAGAGCAATAATAAACTTTTTCACAGTAATCAGAGAGGAAATTATGAAAGGTCGGAGCAGGGAGCAGAGAAAATGGAGCACACTTGCTGGGGTCTCCTTTTTAAAGAGCAGCTTCCAGGGTGCCCACTCGGACTGGTCCTTGTGGGCCTTTACCTCCCAAGCAGGACTGGTGCCATGGAGCCTGCCCTCAGGACTATTCAGACCAGTTCCAGCTTGTCAACATCTGCCTGTGCTCGCCTCCGGTGTTGTTCTCCTTTTCCTTTATACATCTCTCAGGGACGTCTTCTCGGGGTGCTCTTTTTCCATCCTCCAGCCCCAAATCAACCACTTCCCCTTCTGCAACCTCAAACTACTGGGTGAAAACATCTTGTGTCCACTCAGACAGACCACTGCATGTGGTTAGTTTACTCTAGTAGACTGCAATCTTTGTGAAAACCCATCATCATCCAGTATGCTGTGGACTCATGAATAGTGGGTAAGGATAAAACCAAGAACCCACAGGTAAAAGAGATAAAGGAGTGAAGGGTCATTTCCTAAATGTTCTTGAAACACCTATAAAGTCATCTGAGACAAATGAAGCAAATATTCAACAAAGTAATCAAAAAGTAAAACAATCAACTACAAGTAAACAGAAACAAAGTAATCTAAAGTGATGAAAGATTTTGCAATTATAAACATTATCCTCAAAAGGTTTTTATTATTTTTATTTTATGTGTAGGGGCGTGTCTGTGTACCACTTATGCCTTGGTGCCCAGGGAGGCTAGAAGAGAATGGTGGACCCCCTTTGACCAGGTTTACAGACGGCTGTGAGCCACCATGCATGTGCTGGGAATTGAACCCAGGTCCTCTGGAAGAGCAGCCAGTGCACTTAACAGCTGAGCCATCTCTCTAGCCCTACTTGTTGGTACTTCACTATCATCTTCTTCTTTTTGAGACAAGGGTTCTCTGTCTAACAGCCCTGGCTATCCTGAAACTCACCCTGTAGACCATGCTGGTCTCGAACTCAGAAATCCCCTGCCTCTGCCTTATGACTGCTGGGTTTAAAAGCATGCTCAATCACCATCTGGCCTACTTTTTTTCTTTCCAACAAAGTAACTACAAAATTTACAGCAGGACCAGCAAGATGGCTCCGTGGGTAAAGACACTTTGCACTAAGCCCGTCAACCTGAACTCAATCCCACAGGAGAGAAGCCACTCCCTCAAGCTGTCCTCTGACAGAATTCTGTACATGGCACACATTACATGGCATGTGTGCACACACAGAATGAAATATAAACACCAATTATCCCCAGCCTCGTGCCTGAGCTTTAACTTTCTCCACTCAGTTCCTTCACTATTCCAATGTGCAAATACACTCAACATTCCCTGCTTAAAACCTTGGAGTGGGCAGTTCCTCTCGGAAAACAACCTCTCACTGAAATGTAAGGAAAACTCTTTGGGATCCAGCCCCAGCCTGCACTGCCTTGGTCTCTAACTCCTCTCACCTCCAGCACTGGTCTCCCCTTCTCTCTCACCCAACGCTGTCTGCCTGCATCAACCTGAAGCATCTCCAAGTTGTTTGTGCAAGGCACCACCTCTATGTATAACCCCAACTCATCCTTTCAATTCAATGCCTTCCTTAGTGTCATGTACTAACATCGATTACATCACTCTGTTACATTTCATGGTTAATTTGTCTGCTTTCCACAAACTGAGCTCCTTGGAAGTAGGTCTTTGTCATTTTTAAATATGAATGTGTGTGCACATAAGTACAGTGTCCACAGAGGTAGGAGAGCAACTGGAGATCCCCTAGAGCTGGAGTTACAGGTGACTGTGAGCCACCTGACGTGAGCGCTGGGACTGAACTTAGATCCTCTGTGCTCTTAACCTCGGGGCCATCTCTCCGGCCCCCAAAACTGGAATGAATTGGTTTTGAATGAATAAGTTTCAACTGCCAAGAAGTTAGTGATGTTAGTGTTGGTTGTAACTAGAGTCTTTGTGAGTTCCCAGAAGACACTGACAACACTGTGCCCTTTGCTTTCCGCCACAGAGTACAGCATAATATAGTATATGCACATTGGCTATTCAGTGAAGCACAGAATGGTCACATTAAAACTTCCTCAACTAACACTCTAGGCAGCTATCTCTTTCCTAAGGTTAGACGACTGGCTCTTCCTTTCAGGTTTAAGGCTATCATTTCACTCGCCTTAGGAAGGCTAGAAGTTCAAGTTCACCTTCTGTTTCTTTTCCTTTGACCCTCCATTGGTTTGGTCCTTTTGCATGTGCATTGTGTGCTTGAATGTGGAGACTCAAAGTCTCAATCACTGTCCACTTGATTTACTGAAGTGGGATCTTTCATAGATCTTGGCGAGTCTAACCAGGCAGCTCGCTCCTGGGATCTTTCCGCCTCCCAAGTGCTGGAAAAAAAGACAGTTGCCATACCTGCCTGCTTTCTGCACAGGTTCTGGGAATCTGGATTCTAAACCTCATGCTTGTCTGGAAAGTGCTTTCCTCACTGAGTCCTCAACCCAGCCCCTTGCCATCCTTTTTCTTTAAATGTACATGGTGTTTGCCTGCAGGCATGTCTGTGCACCACATGCATGCACTTGTGGCTGTGAAGGCCAGGAGAGGGCACTGGATCTCCTAGAACTGGAGATAGAGATGGTTGTGAGCCACCATGTGGGTACTGAGAATTGAACCTAGGTCATCTGGAAGAGTAACAAGAACACTTAACCTCGGGGCCATCTCTCCGGCCCCTAACTAATGCTCTCTTCATCTATTAGTCTGTTACATTTGCCTGTGTCAACTCCCACGCCCACTGATGTATAAAACAATCTTACCTTTATTGTGATCACTTATGTCTAATACAAGAAATAACAAGGTGGGCTGTGCATATAACTCAGCCATTAAAGCACCTGCCATGTAGCATCAGAACCTAGGTCAAGTTCATGCACTGTGGCATTGGAGGGGAGCACCAAAGTAAAAGAACATTTCTAAGAATAATTTTAGATGTGAAGAAACTGAGGCTCAGGAGGATGGTTTTCTTTATGCATCTACTTGGTAAACTGTTGGCCAAGCCAGGAGCCAGTTAGGTCTGACTTGGTATTCTCTACTGCTTCCCAGACACTAGGGATGACATGAGCAAAAAGCCATGTGTGCGTTGTAAGAGAAATGATTTCAGATTTTTGACATTATAAGCCATTCGTGAGCAAACAGTTCCCTTTTTCTCTGGAGGAACCATCTCAAATATACTTAGAATGACGGAAGAAAGCCTCAACCGTGCATACACTCTACTTTCACGGGTAAGAAGCACACATTTCCCACAGCTTTGGCCTCTCCACAGATTGCACCTGGATGAGCTTAAGGACGGAGAACTAGGTCTGGTCTTGAGGTAGCAGATCTGTATGGAGGCCAGAAAGTGCACATACAAGTAGCTCTGCCTTTCCTGTGTTTGTTTTGTTAAGATTTTGTTGTTGTTTGTAGATTTTTGTTTGTTTTGTTTTTGAGACAGGGTCTTACGATGTAACCTTGGCTGACCTAGAACTCACTATATAGACCTACCTGGCCTTGATCTCACAGAGATCCAGCTGCCTCAGCCTTCTGAGAGCTGAGAGTAGAGGAGTGCACCACCACGCCCAGCTAGGATTTTCTATACAAATGCATGTGCCTACATGAGTTTATGTATACCTGGTATGCACAAGTGCTTTCAGAAGCCAGAAGAGAACATGGCAGTCTTTAATCCCAGCACTCAGAAGACAGAGACAAGTAGATCCTCCTTAGGAAAGAGGACCCCTCTTCCTGAGATAAAAGGATAGATAAGAATTATATAAGCATGAACAACAGGCAAAAATGAGAAACCCTTAAGAGTCCAGGCCTAATACCCACCAATTTCTTCTGTTGAGCGGGAGGCACAAAGAGAGAGAGGTCTGGGGGAGAGCCAGTCAAAGGATCTCCAAGTACTAAGTAAAGCGGGACTACCTTCCATGTGCTAGACCACTGTGTGAGCGATCATCAATGAGGAGTTAACACATTATGGGTACAGCTTATCTAAGGACAATTATGATACTTATGTTTGGATATACTTTACATCATTTCTTTCTTAGCGCATGAGTGGCTCTTGTGGAGGTCAGAGGACAACCTGAAGAAGCCAGGTCTCTCCCTCTACCAGGTTTTGGGATCTGAGGATCTAACTGAGGTAGTCAGGTTTGACAGCAAGAGCCTTAACTCCCTGAGCCGTCTGCTTGTCCCCAGCCGTGTTTAAAGGATGGCTCTCAATTTGCTCACTGTGGTTCACGCCTGTCATCCCAATCAGTGGGAGGCTGAAGCAGGACTGTTTGGAGTTCAAGGCTACACAGTCCGTTCTGGCCAATCCAGAACCGGTGTGAGGCCCTCACTCACATGGGAAGGGCACTAACTGGACCCAGTGCTCAGAGGCTTGAGTACTTGTTCCTCTTGCAGAGGATGGGACTTCAATTCCCAGTACCCACAGGGTGCCTCACAACCATCTGTGACTCCAACTCCCGGGTCCCCAACGCCCTCTACTGGCCCTCTGGGGCACTAGGCACACACATGGTGCACTCATACATGAAGACAAGACATGCATACATATAAAATAAAACTTAAAAAAAGGAAAAAGGAACTGGCATCAGGACCGTGGGAAATGTCTGAAGGGTCACGTGTCGAGAAGAAGAAAAGGCAAGAGATGGAGGTTGACAAGTCAGGAGAGTTAAGCAGAGGAGAGAGATGAAGGGTCTTCGAATAAAAGGTATGTGAACTACACCCCATGACGGGGAGTCAGCGACGGACATGGAAAGGGGGGGTCACGGTGGCCCATGCTCGTCATCACAGGACTTAGGAGGCAGAAGCACAAAGACGACCATCACCCTGGGGCCAGCCTGGGCTAGACGGCGATTCCGAGGTCAGCCTGAGCCAAGACCAAGTGGGCTGCACATTGAATCGACTTCGCAGCCTGGGCTACAAAGTAAACTGTCTTATAAAAATGGGGTGTGCGGGGGAAGAGTTCGAAGCCAACACTGAGTTCAAGGCCAGCCTGGGCTACAAAGCGAACTGTCTCATAAAAGTGGGGAGGGGTTGGGGGCAGGGTCTCACATAAACGGGATAACGGTCTCCATCAGGCCAGGGATGCCGATGTGAGTGTGCGCAGGTGAGGCGCCGGGATGAAGGATGGCAGACGGCGGAGACGCAGCCGTGCAGACGCTCCGGCATCTTGGGCTTCGGCCGTTTCTCCCGCCGCCCTAGCTGGTGGCCATGGCGCCCGCCCCGGGAGCGCTTCCTCACCGCCAGGCGACGGCCTTGCCCGGCCCCCGCCGAGAAGAAGCGCACCCGCGGCCGCCTCAGCAGCGACTGGCCGCGGTCGCCCCCGCCGTGAAGAAGCGCAGCCGCGGTCGCCTCTGCCTCAGCGCCTGCCGCCCGCTACCGCGTGGCCGCAGGATCTCACGCACGCTGCCATTGGCTGCCCCGAGCTCGGCCGCTCGATGTCTCTGCCTCTCTGATTGGTCCGACCCGGGAGAGGCGGGGTTTGGGAGAGCCGGTGGGGCAGGCGCTGGGGGTGGGGTCTGACATCCGGGCCCAGCGTTTGGCCAACCGGCCGGAGGGGGCTTCTCTGCCACTACCTGCAGGGGTGGTTTGTTGCTAGAGCAAGGGGAGCCGGTGGCCTAACTGGAGGGGAGCCAGGACAGGGTCCTGAGCCCTGACTGTCCGGCTTGGCGGACAGTGTCTTTACCCATGAGCCCTTTTGTAGTTGCTGGGCTGGAAAGATGCCTCAGTGATGAAGAGCACATACTGCTCTTGCATGACTCCGAGTTGAAGCCCCAGCACCGACATCGGGCAGCTCACAAAACTACCTGTAATATCAGATCTAAGGAATCCGATACATTGGGCTTCTATGGACACTGCATTCACACACACACACACACACACACACACACACACACACACACACACGCTCACAGAGAGAGAGAGATAGAGAGAGAGAGAGAGAGAGAGAGAGAGAGAGAGAGAGAGAGAGAGAGAGAGAGAGATTTTCTATGAAGTGGTATGGAATAACTTCGAGAATATTTAAATAGATATATTGAATTACATAATATAGAATTACAGAATAGAGCACACACACAGGTTCTAGAACCTATGCTATAGTGTCTCAAAATAAACAAAAAAGAGATATAAATCAGTAACAATGGAAAGAAAGCAAGAATTGAAGGCAGATTGCACATAATGAAACCAATTTGATTTCAAATTAGTTCCACAAGCACACTGAAATTTTCTAAAGAACAAATTCCACTAACTTGCACAGCATTTGACTCCATACCCTCAGCTGGGGGCAGAGGAAAAGAATCAACAAATCCCAAACTACTTGTGGTTGTTTTGTTTTGTTAAGACAAGGTCTGTGTGGCCCTGGCTGTCCTGGAACTCACTCTGCAAACCTGGCTGGCCTTCAACTCACAGACATCCACCTGCCTCTGCCTCCCAATTACTGGGTTAAAGGTGTGCTCCACCAATGCCTAGATTAAAATCCCCCGGCCCCCCCCCTCCCGTTTCTCTATGTAGCCCTGGCTGTCCTGGAACTCAGAGATCCACACGCCCACCACTGACAGGCCTTAAACTCTTATTTTTCAAAATAAAATTGTATTACTGGTTTTGTGCTGTGTGTTGATGACCGTGACACAGGTATGTAGAGGTCAGAGGACAACTCTGTGGAGTGGGTTCTCTCCTTCCACCTGGATGCAGGTCTGGGGCCAGGCTTATGCAGGAAGCGCCTTTACCCCAAGCCCCTGACTAGCCCCTAAACTCTTTAAAATAGCTATTGTTTCTAAGGGCATGCATGAAGCCACTCAGAGACAGAATAGAGGACGGAGTTTATATGGTGATGTGGTCGGAAGCCAGGATACCTAGAGGAAGAAATATAAACATATGTCATGGGGGCGGGGAAGATCAGGTGTGGTAGTATACATGTGCAATTTAAGGACTTGGAAAACTGAGGCAGGAGGATTACAAGCTTTAAGCCAACCTGGACTAAATAGAGAGACCCTGGCTCCATAAACAAAGCCCAGCCGGTTGTGATGGCACACGCCGGTAGGATTTGCTGAAGGAGGCAGAGGCAGGAGGATCATGAGTTCGAGGCCAGTCTGGGCTACACATTATAAAATAAAAATATTATTTAAAAAAAGAGGTGAGAGGAGGGAGGATGGGGGAATCCTTGACTGTTTTGTGAAATTAACCTAATTATGAAATAAAAATATTATTAAAAATAAAAAGCCCAAACACTAAAATGTGTGAGGGCCTGGAGAGATGGCTCAGCACTTAAGAGCAAATGAGTGAGTTTGGTCGCCAGCAACCATGTCAGAAGGCTACAACCACCAGTAACTCCACTTTAGGGCTCCAGTGCCCTCTTCTGGCTGTCACCAGCACTGCAATCATGCGCACACAGGCACAGACACATAGGCATACACAAAAACAAAAATAAATCTTAAGCAGAAGAAAGCCTACACTGCCTCCTAGTAGCAATGACCCCAGCACCCTCACCTTGACTTTAACACCATTCACTGCTAATAGAAATTAAACTGATTGTTTGAATCACTTTAAAGAAGTAATTTAATACACAGTTGGCAAGACAGACGGCAGTGGGAACATCTGATTCTATCAAAGAGTCACAAAGTGATTTTTTTTTTTTTTTTTTTTTGGTTTTTCGAGACAGGGTTTCTTTGTGTAGCTTTGCGCCTTTCCTGGAACTCACTTGGCAGTACAGGCTGGCCTCGAACTCACAGAGATCCGATTGCCTCTGCCTCCCGAGTGCTGGGATTAAAGGCTTGCGCCACCACCGCTCGGCTACAAAGTGATTTTTTAAAGGACAGGATTATGCCACAAGGACCCATCTGGAAGAGGTTTCTACTAACAAATCTGAGGCAATTCGAACACCAAAATAATTCAGTGAATTTGTTTTTAGCTTGAGTCTTGTGGAGACCAGATGAGTCTCAAACTCCCTGTGCAGCTAAAGATGGTCATTAAATGCACACCATGGCATCCCCGACACACATAATAAATAAATGTAATTTACAAAAAACAAAAACAGAAAACAAGCCAGGTGTGGTGAGACAAATTTATAACCCCAGAATCCAAAGGCAGAGACTAGACACTGTGGCAAAACCCAAGACGAATGCTTCCCAAGGGATAACACCAGAGGCTGTCCTCTGACCTCTACCTGCGCACATAAACCAGCACACGCTCTCACAAGCGCTTATGCACACAGAGAATTCAAGGAAAATGTGCATTTATTTTGATATCACCTGCTTTTATTTTTATCACATTTTATAAATTTGTTTCCACATATTTTAAAAAAGAAAAAGTCATGACATAGAAGAAGGCTCTTGAGAAATGCAGTGTACCTCTAAAGAGAAGCTGGGGTCAACGGAGAAGCCACAGATGAGCTGCAGCATCCGGTGCCCCCAACTGAGAAGACTCCAGAGAAGCTGGGCCTGCGTGTAGTTAGGTCCGTCTGGGCCTGAGGGGTCTGTTGGAGCTGCTTCACCATAGCTGGAGAGCTCCAGACACCCTATGTGGTGCTCCCTCCCAGCCCGGCACACCCCTATCTGATCCTCCCTCCCTAGTCTTGAGCACTCCCAGCACTGGACCAATCAGTCCAGCGGGCTTAGGCCACTGTCCACCCTGAGACCAGGCAGCAGCTCTGGGATCTGCAGACACGCCAGCCTCACCTGGCCCAGTCCTTGAGACCTTGCTTGTCAGGTCTATTCCTGGCCCCAGCCTGACTGCAGCTCTGTCCTGTGACTTTGCCTCCAGCTGCTGACTTCCCATGATAGTGCAGTCCCTGTTTTTCCTTCCTTCAGCAGTTCTGGCATTGTGCGCCTTGCCCTGGCCCTGACTCCCTGGCTCCCCTATGACTCAGGACATTGGCTCCTTGCCCCACGACCCCACCCTGCCTATGCATGCTCTGGGTCTCCCCTCTGAGGCCCTCACTGGGAAAGAACTGGAATATTTAATCCCAAATCTCCCAGGTTTCCAGGCCCCTGCAGCCCGCCCTCAAAAAGGAAAACTTGGAGCTTCTGAGTCTGTGAACACCATTACCAACCCAACTATGACACAGGACACCAAAGACATGTCATGCGGGTGCCTAACGAGGCTCTAGGCAGGAATAGCTGTAGCTCCATCCAGGAACTAACTACAGACTAAAGAATATAACCACCCAGCATGTCAGCCTCCAGCCCAAGACTGCCTGCTCTGCCCTTATGCTGGCTAGTTTATGTCAACTCTTTACAGTAGAAGAGGAAACCTCAACTGAGAAAATAGCTCCATGAAACTTGCCTGCATCAAAATCTGTGGTGCACTTCTTAATTAGTCACTGATGTGGGAGGGCCCAGCCCATTTCTGAGTGGCACCATCTCTGGGCTGGTGGTCTTGGGTAACAGATATGAAGCCGGCTGAGCAAACCAGGAGGGAGCAATCCGTGAGCAGTGGTCCTCCAGCCTCTGCATCAGTCCTACCTGGCTTCCTCAGTTCTGGTCTGGAAGTCTAAGTTGCTTTTGGTCATAGCCTTTGGTCACAGCAATAGAAATCCTAACCAGCCAGGCACTGGTGACACACACCTCTAATCCCAGCACTCGGGAGGCAGAGGCAGGTGGATCTCTGTGAGTTTGAGGCTAGCCTGGTCTACAGAGCGAGTTCTAAGACAGCCAGGGCTACAACAAGAAACCCCTACCAAAAACAACAAACAAACCAACCCTAAGTAAAACAACCCCTTTCAATTGTTCAGAAGTATTCAGGAACCAAGGAAGAAAAATCAGTAAAGGGATTGCTTCACCAAGTATGGTGATGCAGCCTCAGACCAGCGACTCACTTGCGGGGTCTACTAGAGCAGGGGGATCATGAGCCTGTGTGCTAAGCCTGTCTCAAAAGGGGCAAGGGATGGAGTTCAGCAGTACGACTTGCCTAGAATCTATCAGGGAAGGCCTGAAGAGTGCCACTCAGTGGGAGGGTGCTTGCTAGAATGCTCCAGTGAGGAGCCAGCAGTGTGGCTCAGCAAGACAGCTTTACCTAGGAGCCCCCAGTGTTTCCAGGGGCGTGGCTCAGTGGCAGAACACTTGTCTGACATGGATGAGACCTTAGGTTCAACTCCCAGCTAATAAGTAACAATTGAAAGAAAAGAACCAGGCTTGATTAGTAGGCCTGACAATCCAATCTATTTCTATATCTGGATCAGATACTCCTGGGGCGTGCACCCCCATTTCGGCTGCTTTCTGGCTCTGATTCTTCAGGCCATTGCTTCTTTCTCCCTGTTTGCGTCAGGGTCTTCATCTGTGACTCAGGAACAATGCATGTGAGCCACCAATTGCTGCCCCTCCATACTAGAGACTTTTGTAAGCAAAGCTAGACAAAATTGAGTGGCTGCTGGGTTGGTTGTGTTTCTGGGCCTAGTGTGAGGCAGAACATCACAGTGGTGGGAGAGCAGGCAGCAACAGGAAGCAAAGAGGAGAAATGATAGGAAGAGGACAGGACAACACAACCACCAGGATATGTTCCTCGTGACCTACTTCCTCCATCCAGAAAGGACTTTCTACCGTTCTATCCCCAACTATCCATTCAACATTCTAATCCATGAGGGGATCAAGCCTAGTTCAGTCTTCATGATCTATCTCTGGAAACACCCTCACAGATACACCCAGAGGTGCGCTATTCCCTCTTTCAGAGGTAGATCTCTGTGAATTTGAGGCAGATCAGAGCAACACAGTGACACCCTGTCCCAAAAAAGCAAAACAAATCCAGGAGGTGGAGGCACACGCCTTAATTCCAGCAGAGCCAGAGGCAGGTGGATCACTGAGTGTAAAGCCAGCCTGGTCTACAGAGTGAGTTTCAGGACAGTCAGGGCAACACTGAAATCATGTCTCAAAAAACTAAAAGACAAAAAAAAAAAATCAAAACAAAAAACAATAGCAAACAGAAGTTGTTATCAGGCTCCCTGACAAGCGACTGGGGACAGTGACAATCACTCTGTTACTAAGAAAACATTGAGGACTCAGAAATGAAATTCAATGACAGAGAACATATCTCTGTGCACAAGAAAGCATCTCTTTCTTGAACAAACTTTATCATGGTTTTCACAGGGGATCAAGCTGGCCAGAAGAAGGGTAGAGAAGAGGGCTGGAAACTTTTAAGAAGACATGAAGTTCACTGGTCCTCAGGGAGAGCCACCCCCTCATCCCTCTGAAGGACAAATACCTGTAAAGAATGTATGCCTCTGCAGACCCAGCAATGAAGATACTTGACAGAGAATCTTTGCCTCCCCTCCTGGACTTCCTCCTGAGGACAGGAGTGACGATGTGTTGACGGAGCAAAAGTGCACACAAGGTGACAGCCCCATCAAAAAAGAAACACAAAGCTAGTTTGTGGACTTTCTGGAAGAACTGCAGCTAACGGCGTTCTTGTGGAAGAGCCACTACTTAATAAACAGCTCTGAAGAAAAACCACACTGCATGCTGTCCTTGATGCAGAAAATAAGACCAAGAAAAAGTAACCGTGACAGTGACTATACAACTGTCCATTTCCAGCCTCCCTGGGGACTCACATGAGGAAAGCTGGGCCCAGCTGGAGGCCACACAGTATTCGTTTCTTACCCAGTACCTAAGAGAAAGACTGAAAGAGAGGATGAAAGAAGGTACTGAAAACTCTGAACCCGGTGCCTCTGATGAAGAACCACTACCTAGTACTTCTGGAGGAAGAACATGTGGCTTAGAACCACACTGATTCCTTTATGTCCTATGACCCAACTATAGATGTCTTTAGCAAGAGGATCCACCACTGACTTTTAAAGAGCCATAGCAATGTCCTGTCATTTTTTGGGGGGTTGGGGGTGGGGACATCTATGGGACTCAAAAAAGATTACCTATACCTTGCAATGCACATTTTATTTGATAGACCATGGTGTCTGGAGAGAAACTCTCTCCCCATTATGTAGTAACTCCATTAAACTCCTATTAAATATGAAAAGAAAAGGTCTCAAAAAAAATCAAAAGAAATTAACCTCCTCTCCCCCCATCAAACACACACACACACACACACACACACACACACACACACACCCCAGGTGTGGTGGCACACACTGGTTCATTTTTGTGTTTATGAGACAGGGTCTTACTGTGGAGCTCTGGCTGGCTGGAACTTGCTATGTGGACCAGGCTGGCCTTTACCTGGTCTCTCAAGTGAGTGGCACACATTTTTAATCCCAGCACTCAGGAGGCTGAGGCAGAAGAATCATCAAAAGTCTAATGACAGAGTGGGTTACATACTGAGTTCAAGGACAATTTGGGCTACAAGAGACTGAAAATAAGTGCTTCTCATTTTCCATCAGCTGGTATCCTATGCTACCCCAGCAGTCTAGTAATAAGAGGTCCATACCCAGGACGCCCTATGACCTTGGTCCAGAACCATGAGCCAAAATAAGTCTCTTTTTCTTGTCACTTACCAAGGCTATAGAGTTGTTTTTAGCAACAAGAAAATGGACTAATTTTTTGTATGTATGTGGCATGCATGCATGTTAGCTGTGTTCACATGTGTGTTCCTTACTATGTAGACCAGGCTGGGCTCTTAATCTCCTTTTCTCACCTCCTGTTTCTGCTGAGGACACTCCTGTAGAGTGAGCTAAGCTCTGGGTCATCCCCCTGGAGCAGCTGTGTGCGGCTCTGGGCGCTCTCAACCATCTGAGCCCATTCCCACAGCTCTGCTCTCACCCAGGAGCTCCTGACATTGCCTACAACACAAAGCACCTGACTGGCTGGTTCACCACTGTGTACAAGTGTGCCAGAGGCCACAGAAGTCTTTCTACCCCAGAGGGCTGCACAGCCACGTTCCCTCATCTTGAGTTCTCTGCCCTTCTCTGATCCCATGTTTCTTGATCCCAAGGCACAAAGATTCTTTTTATCTTAGTTTTGTGATTTTCCCAACCCACCCTGAGATCAGGCATATTGAGAGAGGGGGCAAAACCAAACACACAATCCTCTGAACATCCAGGAAATGGCTGTTGGGTTTCGAACTTCACGAACATCCTGGCCAGCTGTGCACATCTATGCCGGGTCTTCCTCTTCCATGGCCACATCATTGCTAGTGCTTTTCCTCTGCTCATCCTCTGGGCCCACAGGCAGAATGCTGGTGACAGTAAGCAGAAGGGCTTCAATCTGCTCCTCCGTGAGCCGCTCTTCACTCTCTTCTACCATCTACAAGGGGAAGGAAGCTGTCAGGGCTTTAGAGGGAAGCCTCCCATCATGGCCCACCCCAGCCATGCTGTCCAGTGCCAGCCCAGACCCTGGTCCTGAGCCAGCCAGGATTTCATCTAGGATCCATGGCAGGATGAAGCCAGCTCAGACCCCAGACCTAGCCAAAGAAGCACATAAAATGGGTCTGTGAAGCTGGGTGTCTGTCCGTCTGCCCCCCGCCTCCCCCACCCACTCTTTCCTTTTTTGGAGACAAGGTAGTCCTGGCTGTCCTCCAACACACAGAAATCTGCCTGCCTCTGTCTCCTGAGTTCGGGAACTAAAGAGACATGTGCCACCAACCTGCCCAGCTTGTTTTTCTTTAAATAAAGGGAAATCCTAACTATTCTACTTCCATTCACATCCACACACTTTTATGTTGGATGTGCAAAGAAACTCACCCTTAGGGGGTGCCATGGCCTTAGACAAACTTTCGGATTTCACAACAGTACCTCTGTCACTTGAGTGGTGTCACCCACTCCTTTGATTCTGCTTCTCCTGAACCACAGAATTTCTATCTGCAACAGTTCTCATTTCCCCCGCCACTCCCCACAACTCTGCAGGGGCCTCCTGTGCCCGCAACCATACTAGAAATTGTATAAGCATGAGCTCTTTCAACACTCACTGTAATCCTAGCAAGAAGCAGAACTGGACACCCAGTGTGGCATGCCCAGGTAGAAAGCCTATCAGCTACTACATGCCACATTGTGGTTTGAATCCTAAATGTCCCTCAAGTGCTGTGTATGGAAGGTTTAGACCCCAGCATATGGCACTACTTGGTGAGGAAGAACCTTTAGTAGTGGGGCTCAGAGGGAGAAAGTCAGGATATTAGGGGTGCTGGGACCCTGGCCTTTTTTCTGTTTGGTTTTGGTTTCCTCAAGGTCAGCAATGATCATTGTCATGGTCCTAAAGCAACAGGGCCATCTGGACTCGGATGGACTCTGAAACCATGAGGCAAAATAAACCTTTCTTCTCTGTAAGTTGATTATCTCAGGTATTCTGTTAAAGCAAGAGAAAGCCAACTAACACAAGCCACTGGTCTCCAAAGCCTGCGGAACAGGAGTCTGACAAGTAAGCAGAAGACGAGGAGCTGCAGATGATGTCTCAGCAGTTAAGAGCACTGGCTGCTGTGGCAGAGGACCCAAGTTCTGTTCCCAGCAGCCACACGGCAGCTCACAGCCTCTTGCAACTCCAGCTCCAAGAAATCCAAGGCCCCTCCTCTGGCCTCTGCACGCACCCACATGCACCCCCACAATGGTATATACACAAGACACAGGCATACATACACATAAATAAGAAATACCAAATCTTTAGGATTTAAATTTATTTTTACGTGTATTAACATTTTACCTGCATGTGCACCATGTGTGTGCTTGATGCCTGCTGAGACCAGGAGGGCACATCAGACTCCTTAAAACTGGAGTTCAAGATGATTGTGAGCTGCCACATGGGTGCTGGGAACTAAACCTGGGTCCTCTGGAAGAGCAGCAAGTGCTCTTAACTCTCCATCCTCATAAAAATATACTTTAAAAGTATGCAGGTATTCAAGGGCTGTGTTCACAAGGAGGCAGGAGCATGTGACAAACACCTTTCCCAGATGAAGGTTTCCTCACAGCAACCTCTAAGACCCGGCAAATGATACAAAAAGGTGTTTCAGAAAGAACCCTGGCAGATGTACGGAAAGTAATACAGGGAACAGGCTACATCCACAAGAGGATGGCAGTCTGACTGCCTCCTCTTACACGGTATGGTTGATTTAAGACATCATAAGACACGCCCAAGAGCACATCACAGGTCCACAGAACACCTTCCTTTCAGCCAAACTGTTTCTACAGCTAAAGAATAGTTTGGGGTGTTTTAAGTAGGGACTGTCCTGAGCAAACCATTTTCTAATTTTTTTTTTTTTTAAAGACAAGGTCTCAAGTAGGCCGGGCTGGTCTCAGACTTGCCCTGTAGTCAAGTCACCTTGAACTTCTGACTTTGCTGCTGCCACTCCCAAGTGCTGCGATCATCAGGTGCACACCCTCAGGCTGGCTTGTGCAGTGCCAGGAAAGGAATTCAAGACCTCGCTCGCACCTGCTAGGCCAGCACTCCAGCAACTGAATTCAGCCCAAATAAAACTTCTTGACTGGGGTTGGGGATTTAACTCAGTGGTAGAGTGCTTGCCTAGCAAGTGCAAGGCCCTGGGTTCGTCCTCAGATAAAAAAAAAAAAAAAAAAAAAAAAAAAAAAAAAAAAAAAAACCTTCTTGACTGAACAAGAAACAGCTCTCAGAAGGAATGGCTGGAAGGGGCAGCAGGGAAGCACTAGGGGGACCCTGGATCAGCACCAGGAGGCCAGGTCTCAAGGGGACCATTCGTTCCAGCACACCTCCATTCCTTTGTGACTCCCACAGACATGTCATCTACCAGGAACCCCACAGCTTTCACCTGGCGAGGCCCAACACCGGGGCGAGAGTAACTGGAGAGCAGAATACCACCAAACAAAGGCCAGACCAAATCTCTACACCAAGAAGCACCACCAGCACCCTAACTCCACCTCTTAGATCCCAGCGCAAATATAAGCATGAACCACCAAGACAATATGCCTCCCTCAGAAGCCAGCCCCTGCTGTAACAGGCCCCAGGAAAAGCAATTTAATTGAATAAGGTCTTCAAAACAACAATTATGAATATGTTCAAGGACCTTCAAGAGGATATGATGAATGTCTTAATGAAGACCATGAAAACACTCAGTTGAATGAAATAATGACAACAATCTGAGATATGGAAGTAGACTTTAACAAGGAAAGAAAAGCCAACCTGAAATAAAGCTCAAAATGAAAAACTCAAAAAGTCAAACAAAAAGCTGAGAGGTGAGACTCATCCACAGGTCAAAAGCTATGAAAGACAGAAGGGTAGGTCCTGAAGACAAGACAGAAGAAATGGGTAGCTCAGTCAGTGTTCCCCACTGCAGAGACACCGGCATGCCCCCACACTCCAGGGCAGGCCCCATGCACAGGAGTAGAGCAACAGAAAACAGACTTCATGGTGTTTTATACCTTTTGTTTTAGTTCGGCAATTTTTGTCTTACTGAGGGTTTGTTTATTTTGGTTTTTTTTTCCCTTTGAGGGAGAGCATGAAGCTGGGAGGGTAGGGAAGTGAGAAGGATCTGAGAGGAGTCAGGGGAAAGAATAGGACCAAAATACACTTTATGGAAAGTTTCGAAATAATAAGTGGAAAAAGCCCAATTCTTTAAAAATGCATTTGTAGACAGGTATGTTGATACATGCCTTCACTGCCAGTATTTGCGAGGTAGGGACAGGAGGATTAGGAATTTAAGATCAGCCCAGCCTCAACTACATATTAAGTTTGAGGTCAACCTAGGTTACAGGAGACCTTACCTCAAAAAAGCACATCATTTTTCTAAGATCAGACACACAAAATGAATGGAGTAACCCAACACAGTATGCCCCCAGAGGAGAGGGGTTGGAGGGAAACACCTGATGTGATTAGTTAGTCCAAAGGAAAGCCTGTAAGCTGAAGACTAACTGGCAAACACAGCCAACGAACCACCTGGCCAAGCATCTGTCAAGAGCTCCAGCATACAAGGAGCCGTGCTGGGATCACACTGACCATACTGAATCATTCTGACTTTGAGCTTGAAACCTGAAGCCAAGACAATGACTGATGAGGAAAGAGAGACAGGCTCTGTCTGGGCCTCGGTACGGAGGGAGGCCGCAAGTCTTTAAGCTCTATATCAACTCCTTCTGGAACACCACAGCTTCTCTCACTGAAGCTGTACAGCAGTATGGAGTTCTCCGGTGTGGGGTGAGTGGGATCGTCTGAGGCCTTCCTTTTAACGTAAGAACCAGTGCTGATGCCCGGCATCACTGTCTCGGGGTCTGGCAGCTGCAATGCCCATCAGGAGTCACCCTTAGCCAAAGGGCAACAACTCTCTGATTCCGCCAACTCTGGTAACAAAAGAAGCCTTTACTAGAACTAAGGCCTCAGGGAGAATTAGAGTTGGGAAAGTAGTTTAAACCTAAGATTCTCCGTTCTCAGGCACAGGAAGAAACAAAAGCTTACCTACTCCTCTTGGACCACCAGGGTGAGCAGCACCTACATCCTGCCTCACCGTCCTCCTCAACACAGGAGAAGAGCCAAAATAAGGAAGCTCAGTGTTCTCCAGTACCAACGTGTCAAATTGTTCACAATATAAAAGCAAACAAAAGCCTAGAATCCCAAGAGCTAGAAGGGAGACAGCTCTTGGTGAAGGACCAATCTCTGCACACACAAAGCTCTCTTAATCTCTGGAGGCTGCCAAACACTCCAGAGGAGGCCACTTCCCCTGTAAGCTGCCAGCCCTAGCACACAGCTTTCCTCCCGTGACCCAACCTAAGAGGCCAACAGCTGTCATCAGAAATCAAATGCTGTAACCCTGAAAACAATTGTAAAGCTTTGGTTTTTCTTGAGTTTGAAGACTTCATCCTAGTGTATATGCGAGCACATGCATGCTCAAATGAGTACACCACAGTGTGTGTGTGTCAGAGGACAACCTGGGGTCCGGCCCTCACCTTCCGCCTAGTTTGAGCCAGGGTCTCCCTTTGCTGTTTATGCATGCCAGGGCAGTCGGTCTGTTTCCAGGGAGTCTCCTCTCAGCACCCATCTCCCTAGAGGAGCCCTAGGTTTACAGACGCGTACACTACACAACAGCTTCATGTGAGTCTGGGGGATCTGAACTCGGTCCTCAAGCTTGTGGGGCGAGTGCTTTGCCCACTGAGTCATTTCTTCCACACCACCACCTTAGTACTGGGACTTTTCTGAGCACTAACACGACACTTCCTTAGGTAAGACTTGACAAAAACTGCTCTCCACCTATGTGGAAATCTCTATCTGACCTCATGACAGGCTGCAGAAAATCAATCAATCAATCAATCAATCAAAGCAAGAGCTTACAAAAAATACCGTATACAATTGCTTTCAATCCATATGTTACAGTATATATGAAATAAAAATCAATTCCGTGTTGAAACTTGGACCGTAACTGAGACATTGGTTGGAATAAGGTTCCAATACTAATCACAGACTTCATCTTGGAAAACTCAGCTGCTGCAGCAGCAGCCGTGTGACCCAGCCGTGTGGCCCGGCGTCCACTCAGCCTTGAAACACCAGCGTCTTCTAAGTTAAAGCAATGCCTACAGCGAGCAGGAGCCGGGCCTGGTGCTGTTTAATAAGCCAGGAACTCAATGACACAAGCAGTAATGCTGTGCAGGACAACGATCTGTGAGTTCATGGGGTTCGGGGGGGGGGGACCCTTCAGAGGGCTCCTAGACCGTTCCAAATGGACCCCAGCAGAGCAAGCTGGAGTCACACAGCAGGCCACCTCTCCAGAGCCTCTCAGTCAGTGGACAGCCACCAAAGGACCACCCAAACCCCAGCTGAGGCACTTCTTGCTCTTAACCGGATTTGTTCTAACAAGCATGGATGGTGCAGCCACGTTCTGAGTCTGGGAAAAACACACAGCTGTACTTACTACAGGGAAGCATTAAGTTCTTTGTTTCCTAACCTTTGAGAAAGCCCCATTCCTCACGTTCTCAGGTAGATGGATGCTGCTCTAAGCCCTGGTAAACGGCTTGCTATCTTTTACAGCCAATTCTAGGGTAGGAAAAAAAATCTGACTAGAAAATAGTCTGGCTGCAGGGAAATAAGAGTGTGTAGAGAAAGAAACATCTGAGGAACAGCACACTAACCTCACCAGGTGTGATAGGTGACCAAAGCACAGCTGGGGTCAACTGGAAAGGCTCTGGTGCATCTGTGAGGGTCTCTGGAAGCCTGGTGTGAGCTAATGGACTCGGTGTAGAAAGTCTACTGTCAATGCAGGTGAGCACCATCTAAGCGGCTGGAGCCAGGACAGGACCAGTCCACCCTCAGCTCTCAAGCCCTGTGGCCTCAGACTGTGTTAAACCATCAGCATCCTTGATTCTGAGGACTTCACACCGGGACTGAGCCAATCTCCCAGTATCTTGGGGTCTTCAGCTTGTAGATAGCTTTCTGGGGGCCTCTGTGCTCCCATAACCTTGTGACCTACTCCCCTAGCAAATCCCCTCTCATCTCTGTCTCTGGAAACAGGGCTTAGAAGAGGAACAAAGTCAAGGACCGGTCCTCTGGAGTAAGAAGGTGAGAATATTTGTCCTCCTCCAACACTGAAAGTGGCATGGACAAGGCCCTGGGACCGTGTCTAACGCGCTCAGAGCTCTCAGTATCAGCTCTCTCACCAAGCAACCCCGGAGCTTTCCGCAGGCTCAGGATGGAGCCATGCTAATCCCTCATCTCTCCTCTCCATCTGTCACTCGGCCACGAACAGCATATGGTGCTGATTAAAGTTGGAGGAGACCCAACATGTGATCCTTAACCCAAGGGACAGGGATTGGTTTCTTGGTCTTTCCCTCTCCTCTAAGCTGAATCTGTCTAACATCTACAACAATGAGGACACACAGATGGGGACCTCTGTTTAGCATAAAGGCCAAGTCCCCCAGGAAGCTCCCCAGAATGGAAGGAATGTTTATAATTTAATTTCGGGCACGTTCGTTCGAGGGACAGAAACAACTCTGGGAAGACAATGAAGGTTGTAGTCAAAAATTAACTACTTTCTAACCTTTGAAATGCTTTAAATAAATTCTGAAGATCAATGGGGGTTCTTTGGCCATTGTCTTCCATACTTTGTCAAGTTTACAAAGACCCGACTGTTTCTTCTGTTCTCGTTTTCTATTACATGGATTTTTCAAGAAAGGAGCTTATTATGTGACCCGAGCTGACCTCAAACTTTCATCCTCTACTCCTGCCTCCACAACAGTGGGATCACAGGCATGTGCCACCAACCCCTGCTTAAGGGCTGAGTATCTCTAAGACAAGCTTTGGAAACTATTTTACTAATTTTCCTGGTGGCGACAGGACCTGCTTACCCTGAGGCTCTGCCCTGTGTAACAGGAGGGACCTGCCACACGACCGTGAGAGGAGTCTCTCTCTCACTGGCCTTGTCTTCACTTTCTCCCTAGGCCACCCCTGCTCTATCTTCAGCCACCATTGCTGAAGCCCGACACTGCGACAGCGATTTGACCTGACAAATTGCTAGGCTCCACTAGATCCTTTTGCAGGGAAATGAGACCGCGTTTATGGTTTTAGAAAGTGATCTGAAAGCCAGGCGTGGTCACACACACACGCTTGTCGAAGCAGGGAGAAGGATGAAGTAACTGCAGGGCTGAGTTATGAAACGTGGACAGAAGTGAATGCTAAGTGGCAGAGGAAATAAGCAGAAAGCGGGGACAACTGCCACCCGGCTACAGCAGAGCTGCTGCTCCGGGGCTGGCCCGGAGGGCAGGAGAGGAGGACACCACGTGGGGAAAGAGAAAGAGGCGGACGGGGAAGTGGGGGACACTCGGAGTTAAACGTTGACTGCAACAGCTGGTTGGCTCTACCTCCTCCAGACAAGCCATAGCCAGAAGGCCTAGAGCAGCAGAGGACACCGGCTGCCAAAGCCATGGAGGAATTCCATTCCCAGCCACCCACTCGCAGGTCCACACTAACGAGGACCAATTGGTGAGGCCTCCAGGCTCTCCTCTCACTTAGGGCATGGGATGTGTGCAGTCCTGGCTGTGTCCTTCTGCATCTCAGACCCGCAAAACCACCCCTTGAGTGCTGCGACCCTCCCCCACTCACCAGCTGGATCTCGACAGCAGTCATTGGCCTGTGGTTCAGCAGCTGAAGCTTCTCAGCTCTGTCAAAAGAAAAACATGAACTGCTTAAAACTCTCATGCCCTGAAGGACCTTGGGTCTTGATCAAGTTACTGTCAAGAAAGAACTGGAGAGTCCCTGCCACATGGCCCTGTAATAAGGAAGAATCAGGAGAGGAAGGCACTCCGGACATGCCAGCTTCCTGCAGGGAACGCAGGCACAGTGCTTCCTAAGGGAGCAACAGCAGAGGAGAGTGTTTTTTGTTTTTTTTTTTTTAAATTTATTTATTATGTATACAATGTTCTGTCTGCATATATTCCTACACACCAGAAGAGGGCACCAGATCTCATTACAGACAGTTGTGAGCCACCATGTGGTTGCTGGGAATTGAACTTAAGACCTCTGGAAGAAAAGCCAGTGCTCTTAACCTCTGAGCCATCTCTCCAGCCCCCAGACTTGAGGATGACTCCGTTGGTAAGGGCACTTCCCTGCAGACCTAATGGCTGGAGCTCCATGCCTGGATTCTTTAAGGGAAAACTGATTTCTACATACTGCACTATGGCACATGCACACCCACACACAGAACAAGTAAGAGAATGTAAAGCATGTTTAAAAGACAACACTTGCCAGCACTTGTGAGACAGAGGCAGGCAGATCTATAAAGCAAGATCCTGTCTCAAAAATACAAAACAACAATAACTCCCCATATTTGTTACACTAATTTTATTTGGAAAATGAGAAATCGTGTTTTTTTAATTCAATTTAAAGAAAAGATAAACAAAATTATTTTCATTGGTTAGTAACTGCTTAGAAATGGCTAAAAGCTCGGTGTTGAGAGTAAGATTATACATTGCTCACATTTGTTTTGATTTCTTTTAAAAAGAATTTTTAAACATTTTGTGTGTGTGTGTGTGTGTGTGTGTGTGTGTGTGTGTGTACCACAGCACACATGTGGAGGTCAGAGGACAACATGCAGTGGTTTCTCTTTTTGCCATGTGGATTCCAGGAATCAGACTCAGGTGTTCAAGCCTGGCAGCAAGTACTTTACCCACTGAGACATCTCAGTTTTATTTTTTATGACAGGCTGGCCTTGAACTTGCTATCTAGCTGAGGATGACCTTGAACTCAGATGCTAGGATTCCAGTATGTGATGATTGATTTGTATTGTCAACTTGACTGGATTTATCCTCATCATGGAAGCAAAGCTCTGGACATGCCTATGAGACAGTTTCTAGGCTGTATTAACTGGGATGGTATGGCACCTCCTAACTGTGAATGCCACCATCCCACGGCTGGGTCCTGGACTGAATAAAAAGAAGAAAGTGAGCTGAGCACCGCTTCCGTCTCTGAGTCCAGACGGAGCTGCACGGTGACCGGCTCCGCCCACCCTGCCACTATGCTTTCTCCACCGTGATGGACCACACCCTTCCTCCCTCAGATGGCTTTTGTCAGGCGTTTGCACAGCAAGGAGAAAGTAACTAACATACAGTGTTACTCAGATGTGAATTACCTTAGTAAATAAAAAGAAGCCAGGCATGACTGCTGCTCAGGCCTGTTATCTCAGAACTGGGGAGGCTGAGACAGGATATCAAATTTGAGCCAGCCTGGGCTAGTTGTAAATTTCCCTAAGAGATTTAAGTAACAGTTGAAGACAGTAATTACCATTTGGCCTCAAGCTTGGTAGGAGGCCAAGGATGACTTTAATACCTGATCTTCCTGCCTCCACCTCCCATCAGGATTACAGGGAACCATGCCCAGTAGCAATTATCATCTGTCACAAGAGATACTTAGCCCTCTGTTGAAGAGGTTAAAAGGTGACAGGGTTTCAAAGATTAATGTTATTTATGTGTACGAGCATTTGTCTGCATGTATATTATGTGCACCACTATGGAGACCAGAAGAGGGCATCAATCAGATCCCATGAACTGGAGTTATAGTTATGAGTCTCCATGTGAGTGCTGGGAACGAAGTCCTCTCTCTGCAAGGGCAGCAAGTGCAGTTAACCACTGAGCCATCTCTCCTTGTCCAGTGACAAGACATCAAGGGGAGGGAATGATTCCACCCTCCCCATCCCACACAGGGGATACAGTTCAACATTCTTTCTGGCCTGACCCTGGAGCGCCACACTCATCCTTTAGTTCTGTTCAACACAAATGAGTCTAAAGATACTCTGGACAAAGATGAAAGGCCACAGTTGCCATTCATGTGTGAGATGTTTGAGAAGCAGTTTGAGTTATGCACCTCCCCAGGTCCCAGGTTCATGTCTGTAAAAGAAATCAGAGTAGCACTTAGAATACATGAGGGTTAGGAGAGGAACAATCTCATATTTGAAGTGGCTGCTACCATCACTTATTGCCTGTTTTCCATTTGGCTTCCAAACAGGAAACACTTTTAACTGACTTTTTTATACTTAAAACACAATTAGCCGGGCGGCAGTGGCGCACACCTTTAATCCCAGCACTTGGGAGGCAGAGCCAGGCGATCTCTGTAAACCAGTCTGGTCTACAGATTCAGGACAGGTACCAAAACAACACAGAGAAACCCTGTCTTGAAAAAAACCAAAAACAAAAACCAAAAAAAAAAAAAAAAAAAAAAGAAAAAAAAAAAGCCGGGCGGTGGTGGCGCACGCCTTTAGTCCCAGCACTTGGGAGGCAGAGCCAGGCGGATCTCTGTGAGTTCGAGGCCAGCCTGGGCTACCAAGTGAGTTCCAGGAAAGGCGCAAAGCTACACAGAGAAACCCTGTCTCGAAAAACCAAAAAAAAAAAAAAAGAAAAAAGAAAAAAACCAAAAACAAACAAACAAACAAACCACTTTTAATACTGAGATAGGAAGTAACAAGTGGAAGGTTCCCAGTAGTCCAGACAGGGACTCAGCCACCACAGATCGTGTTAGCCATATGCTTCTAGGAGAAACACTCAGCGTGATGGCTGCCCCACAACACTTTCACCATCGATTCAGGTTCTACTACAGCACACACGGTCAGGTTCTACTCCTCAGATTCCCTGAAACCATGTACAAACGAGATTTCACAGCAGTGGATGGAGTGCTGGCCCCACAAGCAGGAGGCCTTGTGTTCAATCCCAGCGGGATGGGGAGGCAGGAGGAGGGGGAAAAGACGAAAGGAAACAAAGGGAGAGTGGTGGGGGGAGAAAGGGAGACGAAACTGAGCCCTGGGGAGTTTCTGGGCAGAGCTGAGGGAGGCAGGCTGGGGATGTGGCTCAGCTGTGGGGCTCCTGGCTAACATACACAGAGGCCTGACTTCCATTGCCAGCACTGCATAAACCAAGGCATCCTGGCTCTGATGTGCCACTGCTTCCTTCAGACTTCTACCCCCATGGGCCCCGCCATGTCACTCTTGAGTATCCACTTCTCTTCTGACTAGTCCCTCTCCGTGTCTTTCAGGGTTCTCTTCTCTTGCTCAGCCCTAGTATTCCACACTGTCGTTTCTCCCCTCCAAACCTGTTACCCATTTCCTCACACAAAACGCATAATCTCAATAGCTACTAGAGGTTTGCTGGAGAAATTCATGCTTCCAAGCCATGTGAGCAGAGCTCCAGACCTCTGCAGCCAAGTGCTTCCCACACATCTCCACGTAGACACACCAGATGCTTTGAAAACAATACATCTGATGCAATCATGACTACTCCTTCCAACAAACTAGCTCCTCCCTGCAGCTCTCATCTGGAAGAGCCTGTGGTGAGAAATCTGGGAGCCACCCCTCACTTCTTCTCTCCCACCGCCAACCCTCAGTTCCAGGTCCTTCTGCTTACGTTTCTTTGAAGTGTAGGTTCTCCTCACCATGACTTTACATCCCTCCAACCTCTCGGTTACAGGACAACGGCCCCCCGAGCCCTTCCACTTTTCAATATACCTTCCTCTTATAAGTGAATGCCTTTTAAAAGACTGAAATCTTGAGACCAGAAAGAAAGCCCAGTAGCTAAGAGCTCTTGCAGAGGACCCAAGTTTGGTTCCCAGCACCCACATGAAGGCCAACAACTTTCTATATATAACTCCTGTTTCAGAGGACCTGACACCCTCTTCTGCCCTCCACGGGTGCCAGGCAGTACACATAAATACACACATGCCATTCCCAGGAGGGCTGAAGGTGCTGGGAACTAAACCTGGGTCTTCAGCAAGAACAAGAACTCCTCATCACTGGCCCATCTTTTCAGCCATGATCCTCCCAAAGGTTCTGGTATGACTTTGAATTTCCCTAGTTCACCCCCAAGAACCCTGAGAACTCTGCTCTTCAGCAGTCTATCTTCACATGGCTGCACTTCCTCTAAATGTTCCAACCAGCTTGTAGACATGATACAGAAAAGCCTCAGGCCGATTCCCAGTTCCACACCTTGCCTAGCAAATGGTATTTCCTCACCTGAATCTGGAGTCTTTCTTTATCTTACCATCACCTCTTATAAACAAAAGAGTACCCTAAAACTGACACTTGAATCCTCTCCACTGTGTCCCCTCCCTCACAGTGCTGAGAGACAGGGCTGACATAATACAAATGTATCTGAAGGGGAAGTAAAAGGAAGGGCTAGGGAAGCCTCGACTTCTAGTAGACGCTTGTGCAGTTCTGAGGCCACAAGAAGCAGGAGTTTGTTCTGAGAGCAGACCCGGGAAGACCACTAGGGAATCTGATAATCCATCATCCACACTTGAGGCTTTGCTGGTCTGAGGGCCACGTCCCAAAAATATGGTGTCAAAGCCCTGGAGTAACGTGTGCAGAATTACTACAGACCTAACTGAGCTGGCCTGTGAGGGCGTGTCCCTCTACATAGCTGTGTGCCTTACAGGGGTGATCACAGGATAGGAGCAGGGGCTGCTAGTTAGACACGGAGAAATAAAGAGCTGAGGCCAAATCTAAAATATTAAAGAATCAGTTTGGTGGAGACTGGGGTAACACTAAATAAAAAATTCCACAACACACAGCGTGACTTGGAGCTGAATTCCAACTGTACTGTTTTGTTGATGAAGTCTATGAGGTCAAATAAAACACAGCTCCTAGCCCATCCTCAAGGACTCCAGGTGAAGATATCTAAGCAAAGTAATGAACAGATCCCCTGAGCAAAACAGAAGGAAGGTGATTTCAAGATTTAAAGGACACATTAAACCTGGTTTTAAATGTGGTTCCTGTCTTAAATGCACCGGCTAGCAAGGCTGGTCACCGTCCTATTTGGCAAGCAGCCCCTTCACCAGCCAAGAGACAGAAGCCAGCCTCAGTGAAGAAGCTTGCTGGCTCCCTCTACTGGCCACTGTACAGCACTGCCAGGAGCTTCTGCCCAGGCAGTCAGAACCAAGAGATGACGATTTAAAAGGTTACATGAGACTTGACAGATGATGAGTCTGAAGACAGCAAATTGGAAAAGGGAACCAGTTAATCCTCTATTGAAGTGTGCTTTAAGTTTATGTAGATTCAACTGGGTCTGATCCTAATACCATCAAACACCAAAAAACCAACCAAAAAGCCAAACAATGATTTACAAAGCAGCTTTTGGAAGTTATCGACACTAGCACTAATCCTAAAAGACATGGACTAGTTTTTTCCTAATATGAACCCTTAACCTGTGTTTTCAATTTTGTAAACTGAACTCACATATCAAAATCCAAAAAAAAGTTTCTGGGAGGCACCTGACATGCAGACAGACAATAATCAAACTGCCTCTACCTCAAGCAAACACAAATGCCAGGTAATTTTGTTGATCAACCTTATAAAAAAAAGTATTTTCATTCTCTCTCTCTCTCTCTCTCTCTCTCTCTCTCCCTCCCTCTCTCCCTCTCTCTCTCTCTCCCTCTCTCTCTCTTGCCTGTTCTCTCTCCCTACAACCCCAAACCTCCAATAGTGCTGGGGACGATACCTCCTCATACATGCTCGGTAAACACTAGCACTGAGCTACACTTGAAACCCAATACTGTAATTCTGAATCCTACTCCAATCTAATGTGGCTGTAATGACAGGAGGTAAAGAGCTCTAGGAACCGGGACACTTAGAAAAGACTCTGGGATAAGCATGCTGTGGCTCTACAAGGCCATGTGTCTAATTCTCAGTTGTCTTTTCCCACAATACCATGATCCTACAGTACTGTGTACACTGGGCGATGGTGGCACACGCTTTTAATCCCAGCACTTGGGAGACAGAGGCAGGTGGATCTCTGTGAGTTCCAGGACAGCCAGGCTGTCTCGAGAAACCAAAACAAAGAAACAAACAAACGAAAAACAACAGCACTGTGTGCAATTCTGAGGCCAAAGTGTGACTGAATGCAGCTGCA
This sequence comes from Peromyscus leucopus, assembly GCF_004664715.2. NCBI lineage: Eukaryota > Metazoa > Chordata > Mammalia > Rodentia > Cricetidae > Peromyscus > Peromyscus leucopus. Next base: position 21,500,578 of record NC_051082.1, read on the forward strand.
GCTGCTGCAAACAGCTGGTCTAAGACATTATCCTCACTGAGGTTTGCTCGGTTTCCTATCACCTACTGAGGTAACTTACTTGGTCAGCTTGTGGCTTTTCATTGCTGTGAGGAATTCTTGAACAATCTCGGGACTCTGGTTCCTGCATGGCGTTTTTGATATGTATTTTAATGTCTAAAAAACAAATTCACAAAAGAAAGGCAAACATAAGAGAGAAATTTTGAGGGTTTTGATAAAGATTTATTTTTATTTTTAATTATGTGAGTCTATGTGGGTATGTGTCCTTGATTACAGATACCTCTGGAGGAAAGAGGCTTCGGAACCTCCTAAAACCAGAGTTCCAAGCCGCTGAGTCATCCCACATGAGTGCTGGGAATCAAACTTGGACCCTCTGCAAGAGCAGTATGTGCTCTTAACCACTGAGCCATTTGGAGCCCCAGGCTATAGAAATTTGAGTAAGGGGCTGGAGAGATGGCTCAGCGGTTAAGAGCACATACTGCTCTTGCAGAGGACCCAGGTTCAATCCCAAGCATCTACATTGTGGCTCACAACTAGCTGTAACTCCAGTTCCAGGGATCTGACACACTCCTCTGACCTCCACAGGCAAACAGGCATGCACATGGTACACAAACATGCAGGCAATCAAAATACTTATATACATAAAATCTTGAGAAAATAAATCTGAATAAGGAAAGCAGTGTTATAACGTAATATTCTACAATTTTCAGACTTTAAGAGTTATTTTTTTATTTTTCGATTATATGTTTAGATATGTGTGTGCACGTGAGTATGTATTTAAGAGTGCAGACACAGAAGTTATGTGTGTGTGCGCACATGAGTGTGTATATAAGAGCGCAGGTACAGAGGAAAGAAACACTGGTCCCCCCGACACTGGACTTGGTTAGAGGTGGTTGTGAGCTGCCCAGCGCAGGTGGAGAAACCAAACTCAGATCCTCTAAGGAGCAATCAGCAAGCACTTTTAACTGCTGAGCCATCACTTCAGCCCCAAGAGAGCCAAGTGTTCTAGCATGAAGTCACATCTCTAGCCCAACACTTACGGAGTTTTGATTTTGTTTTTGCTGACTTGTCTTTAAGTTCTAATGTCAAGTTTCAGTTTATACATCATTTTAATGTAATGCTTTCTTGCTATTTCCTTTCAATTCTCAAATAGGTTAGGAGAGAACAACCTTATGAATTAGTTTTGCTTTCTTCCTTTTACACGCCTTTAAACCTAGCACTAAAGAGGCAGAGGCAGACAGATCTCTACGAGTTCCAAACCAGCCTGGTGTGTGAGTTCTAGGCCAGGAAAGTTACACAGTGAGGCCCTATCTCAAAAAAACAGAAGAAAAGGGGGGCAGGGGAAGAATTCAGCCTTGTACAAAGAGCAGTTCTGGCCTCTGTCCTAGACTTGTAGGTGGCGATCTCCAGGTCCTTAGAATGTTATGCCTGGGTCCCTGGGTCATACCGCAGATGCTTATCAACCTATTTAGCGGCTGGCCCCACCTGTACAGTTCTAGAGCAAGGGTCAGCTGGCAGCAAGACCACTGTGCATCAGGACCCAGCAGGGCTTCCCTGATGGCCTCATTCCATGCTTATGGCCACACACCAACTTTAGGAAAATAAAATGACCCAAGTCCATGTGTGAGGGCAGTGGAAATTATGACTTGGGTATTCCCCTATTTTTTAACTCTCTTGACTAATTTTAATCTGAATCTTTCCTTATAGCAAACTGTCACTGTGAATGTAACAGCGTCAGACCTGAGATAGAGGAGGGGACCCATCTCTCCTTGCACTGGACAGATGTTAGCACTGCTCAAACACTAAACTACTAAAAATTATTGTCAGTGCTGTGTCTGCTCTCAGTAAAGCACTGCTCTCATGGCCGTTTTCCTATGCATAAGCAAGGATCTTGTAGAACAAGACGGTCTCACCCCCTCATTGGTAGCTGTTGAGCTCTCCCTTATGGCTGGGGCCTCCCTGAGTTAAAGGACCATCAGTTAGGGGACACCATGTCAGCACAGCCATTCTGATGCCTCCCTAGGGGCCTTGGGGAAATGACAAAACCATCTCTGCTGCCAGTGTGGCTCCTGAACACACAGGACTGTGTTCAACAGTCTATATTGGTTTTTTGTTTTTGTCTTTTTGTTGTTATCACAAGTCACGATGAACTCTAGATGATCCCGCAAACATATCCATGTAAGCCAGAGGGAGAGCATTTCCCCGATGGCCTTGCAGAGGGTCTGCCATGACTTGTGTGAAAGAGACAAGGCTATGTTTGGAGCAAACATCAATTTCCATCTGCATGTGAGGTCTGCTGTGGTCACTACCAACACCCCTTATTATGGTTGGTCTTAATGTCAACCTGCCACAAATTAGAACCACCTGAGTAGGAAGCCTCGCCTAGAGAAGTGTCCTGACTGACTTGACTGATGTGGGGAGTCCCACCCGTTTGTGGGTGGCACCTTCTGCTAGTAGTCCAGATAAAAAAGGGCATGGAGAAGGAGGGTCACCTCACCCTCTGTTCACGTAGCCTCCCTCTACTGCTGAGTTAACCTGCCCTGTTGCTGCTGCTGATTCCTATGCTGATATCAGAACCAGTATTTCCAAGCTTTCATCATGGACTAGGGTCCAGCAGCACTCCAGGAAACTTCTGGGCGGCAAGGGCCAAATAGAGACTGCTTAGGCACCTAGCCTAGTGGACAGAGCAACTACCAGTTGCTCCCACCCAGTTGCTCCCACCCCAAGAGAAAGATGGCCATTGTGGAACTATTCTGTTGCTGAGGCACTGAGTCTCAAGGATCAAGGAACTATCAGGTTCTCAACTCTCGGGTGTGAGTCTACTGTTGTTACTATTTTAAAGCTGACGTGTGTGTGTGTGTGTGTGTGTGTGTGTGTGTGTGTGTGTGTGTGTGATATTTTTCATCCCATTACTTCCATTCCTCTAAGGGAACCCTGACTAATCCACGCTTTTCAGACTAAGTGAGCTGGTCCATGCCTAAAGAGACGACTCCAGCAGAC